>NW_017567115.1:742775-850618 GCF_001661255.1 Hansenula anomala
TTCAACTGTCCCGTCACATTCCCAGTTCATTTCAACGATATTAAAGGTTTCTGCTAAACGAAAAGTGAGTTACCCTGTGTTTTGGTTTGGTTATATAGTTTAGTGTTTAGTATAGGTCGACACCCACTATATTCATTATAATGGGCATGTTGATTTTGAATACAGAATCAATTCGCGATCAATTTTATCAACTGTATTTTAGCGGTTTTAATAACGAATTTATCGGATTTCGATTTTTGATTTATCAATGGGATCAGGATTGAAGCCGATTGCCGAAGCTTTTGAGCCGACCCAGTCCGTTATCCGATGTATCACGTGTATTGGCATATGACCTATTGAATCTATTTATAGGGCTCTGGAAGGCTGCAGCATGCACGGTGTTGGTTTCTTTTTTTTGTTGTGCATGAACGTAGGCGACCTGAGGTTCGGGGCCTGAGCCTTGAGTCGCTGGCCCAGGCCGCGACTAGTCTACTGGGAGACCGTGCTGGCCGTGTTCAAAAAGGAGATAGAATCTCAGTTTTAGGTCGGGCACTCTTAACAAAAGTTGACGATCGAGTCCCATACAAAAAAATCTCCTTCTCGGTACCAGTGGTATCTGATGTGTATTTATAAAATGTTAATCATTTCGACAATTTTTCATAAAAACTAAAAACTTTCAAATTTTGGCATAGGTCAAGTAATCTACTATTGTCTTTTTTCTTGGAAAAAATTATAAAAATTTTAATTCAACTCCAATCGTCACAAAAAACATATTAATAAAAAGAGAAAATGAAACGGAACATAATGGCACAAATATAAAACTATAGTTATACAGAAGAAGTTTGAATAAAATGTTAATTTAATAATTTTGGCGTGGCCGAACCAGAAAAAGTTTTGACAGAGTGTGGAAAACCGTGTATCTACCAAATTTTATCCCGAGGAGGGTTGGCCGAGTGGTCTAAGGCGGTAGACTTAAGATCTACTGGACGTTTGTCCGCGCGAGTTCGAACCTCGCATCCTTCAATATATTTTTTTGCCAATTTTTTTTACATTTTTTAACCAATTAGCCATCATTGACACTTGATTCAAGTATCTAAAGCATGTTCTATTTTATTTTAATCATATTTCCATGTGTAGAGTGTCATTTTTCAAGTTCCGAGTTGTAACGACGTGAAGCCGGTAAGGAATTTATAATCAAATTTAAACACAACAAAATCATAACCGCACCTAATCCCATGATTGATAATGAATCAATTCTTGAATCTTCAATACAATAATTATTTTTGAATATTGCAGTGATTCTTAAAGTGGAAAACAAAATATAAAATTGTAAAGTTGTAATTAAATGTGAAACTGATCTTTTAAATTCAACAGGTAAATTTGAACCTTCCAAAATTGGAACAATTGGACTTTGTAATAGTAATGAATCATATTCACCATTCTTGAAACCGATTCTAATGACACTTGCAGTGACAAATTGAACCAATACTAAGAAACCATCTTTATTTAATTTTAAAATTTCAGCACCGAAAACAACGAAAACTCCAATGACAAGTTCTGATAAATAATCCAAAAACAAATCAACATCATTTCTAGTTATGGAATACACAAGATCTAAACCTTCATTAATGAAGTGTTCCAATGAGTTCTTGTAATTGATAATTTCTTGTATAGGGATCTTAAAAGCAATTGATTTATTTGTACTTGAAGTTTCCTTATGACGTTGTATTGAATTCTGTTTTTTAAAAGGCACTGGTGAATTTGATGGAATACTAGATTTTGATGAATTGATACCAATATATTTCATAGGATTCAAATTATCAAGATTATTCCCACTTGCAATTAAAGTAGCTTCTGAAGAATTTGAAGAAGATTGCAGATCACTAATTGGTGAAGAACCTTGTGAATTTGTTAAAATTGATCTATTACCAGAATTTGGTGAATTCAACAGGTTATTTTGCATAATAGTTGGTGTTTTCATTAATGATAATTGTCTTTCGAAAACTGATAATCTTGGTGAGCCTGAACATAATCTTAATGTTGGTTTTCTACCTAAACTGAATTGATATATTGGATTAGCACCTGGAGCAGTCATAATTAATTAATGATATTGCAAAAACAAAATGATAAAAACGATAGCAATTGTGATTCTTGAAGCAATAATTGATCACCTTGATAATACTTCAGCCATACTTGGGAAAAGGAGAGCTTCTTTTCTCTTGTTTTTGTTGTTGAAGGATGTCAACATTTTTTCTAAACTTGACACAAAAACAACGTTCCTGAAAAAGCCGCCAAAGAAAAAAAAATATTTTACTACTCAGCAATAAAACTTAAACTTGGTATTTTCAACAAATAAATAAATAGTAATAAATGCAAATAACGTCTTTTACCCACTCACTTCTTACTTTTCACACCCAAATCATGATCATTCTCTAATTCATTATCAATATCAAAATCATAATCCTCTTCATCATCAACTCTATTCAAATTTGATTGTAATTCAATATCTTCAAAATGATCAGGAGTTTCAATTTTTTTATAAGCACCCGAACCAGAACTTGGACCGCTAAAGCTATTTATGATATTATTCAATTTACTTGATCCCTTTTGATCCGATCTTTGATAAGTTGGTGGGAGTGTTGATTTAAAACTTGTATCATCATTATCATCTGCCCAAGAGACTGTTTTTTTATTACTCTTGTTTTTATTATTGGATTCTTTGTTTCTTAATATTGAAGTTTGTTTTGGTTGTTTTCTCTTCTTGTAATAAATTATTAACCCACCAAGGATCATAAAGAATAATAAATAAAAAATGAAAAAAATTGGAGATTTACCCTTTGCATTATCATCATCTTTATCATTATGATCATCATGATCTTCAACTTTGTCATTCTTTGTATGATCAGGAGTTTGAATGAAACTTGAACCATCTTTATCAATAATATCAAAATTCTTAACAAATAAATCAAAGACACCTCTTGATTTTTCAGGTAAATCAAAAGGAACCATATGTGAAGAATTATAAACATCAACAAATGTTAAATTTTTACTTGTTTTCACCGAACCTGTTAATTCATCATTATATTTCCAAATGAATTCCTCAGTATCCGGGGAAAACCCTGTTGAACCACCCCAATGTAATTTATTAATTAGATCTAGGACACCATAATTATTACAAATGATATCATGACCACCATTAAACAACATAATTTCCACTTTTTCTAATAACGAAGGAAATAAATTAAAAGAAGGTTTTATTTTTTTATTTTTCAAAAATTTTGAAACATCACCATCACATTCTCTCCATTTTTTAACTCTTGAAACATTTAGATTTAAACTTTCCACAACTTGATCTTTTTGTAAATAAGGTTGAACATATTTTAAATCAGGAGGCCAATTCATACCACAACTTGGATAACTATCTTTTAACCCAATATCATACATATTAATACATTGTTGATCTTTTGGAGCTTTTTTATCTCTAGTGTATTGTAATATTCTTGTCAATATATTTTCACATTCATAAATTGAAAATTTATCATCATTTACTGGATTATTAACCAAATTTTGACAATGTTCTTGTTGCTTCAACAAGCGTGGCATGAATTCATCACTTGTATGTAATATGCCAACATCTAATAAATATGGGATATAACTTAAACTTTGAATATTTGGAGCAATCCAACCATTACCAATGATTAAACCTTTTAAATTCTTTGCAAACTCTTTATCTGATTTGAAAATAGTATCAGCAATAAATGGAATATATTGACCAGCATAACTTTCACCAGATATGAAAATTTCATTATTTAAATCCTCTGGAAACACTTGGAAGTATTTTTCCAAAAAAACAACAAAATCCTCACCAACTCTAATCAGATCCTTATCATAGTCTTTAGTGATACTAAATCCTGTACCACCTGGTTGATCAACAAATACTAAATTAGCAACTTCATGCCAAGAACCTTTATTCATATACAAGTTCTCATTCTCATCAACTCTAAAAGGACCAGACTCCATCAGGGCACCATCCATTGAAGAACAACCAGGACCACCATTCAGCCAGAATATAGTTCTGTTGAATTGAGTTGATGGTTTTATAAATTTCCAAAAAAAATAATTTTCATCAATAGTGGAATTTAACTCTAAATGACCTGAATACATTATGGGTCTTTCATCTTTAGGTATTTGATCTATACCTGGTAAGTCCTCCACTATGAATTGCTTTGAAGGGATATCTATTGGAGATGGAAGCACTCCTGTGATTAGAAATAATAGTAGTGGTAATCTCATTATAATGAAGACACGCGGGCCGTAATTATTTAGTGTGGACAAGGGTAGTGTGGGAAAAGCAAATAGGGATAAAAGAAGCAGCTGTGTTCAATGAGCGATGGATATGGGGGTGTTTCTTGGGTGTATGATACAATATGTAGAGTACAGGACTTGAGTGAATTTGTAAGTGGTTGTTCTTGTCTGTTTGATTATTTCATTTGGTTTAGAAAAAGGTTCAAAAGGTTTCGCGGTAGAGTGAGATTACGTAATTGTCGCGAATTTTTCTCGGAGGATTTTCAATTGTTCGACTTTTCAACGTAGAAAGAATCAAATTGATGAAGATTGTATTGGTGGGTCTAGTTAATTGGTGAGCTGGGGGTGCTGAAGAGGTGATGACTGTGGTGCTGGGCACTATAATGATATTACAGAAGAGTTTATTCCACAACTGATATACTCAAGCTTCCTTGGTACTGACAGATGAATATCATTAGTGTCAACTTTTCCTTCAAATCTTGCCGATGTCTACACAAGCCAATTGTCAACTCACTGTATTATATATTATCAATTCAATATTACACACTAAATGTTGAGATAAAAATATTACCAAGACAGCCTATAATCAAGCTCTAGCTCAAGGCTGTATCATCAACTTCAACTGTTACAATTGTACCAACCTTCTAAAGAATTACAGCCAGTATCATAGCATCCTTTGAACACACCACCGCAGTTGGCCCACATCGCACTTTGATCTGGACCAATTAACAAAGTACCTTGCCAAGTTCCACCATGGGTCATAGTGATACAGTAAACGTTACAAGTCCATTCTCCATCAGCCTTCTTAAGGGCGGCATGAATTGCACCAGCGATTGTTTTCTGCTCAGCAGTAGAACCACAATCACCACCACTAGCCCAATATCTGTAGTACATACCACCTTGTTGCCCATGAATCTCTGTGCATTGTTTGGCAGTTGCCAATTGTTTGATCTTGTAGGAAATATTCCAAACATCAACTAGACCATCCCAAATTTGGTTGACACATTCTCTTACTCCCTTGACCCAGGTTGTGCATTCATGAATATCCTTTCTCTTTTCCAGTGCTGAAGTGGTGTCATAACCTGATAATGAAGCGTATTCAAAATTATAAGTGTAAACTTCCAACCAGTCATCAGAGCTGTTAGCATCATCTTCGGAATCCAAATCAGTTGAATCATCTCTCTTTGCTAATGTTTCATTGAAATCCTCAAAGGGATTCTTGGTTGCAGAAGCTAAATACTTTTCTAAATTGATAACAAGCTTGACGTCAGCAACTGGGGTTCCTTCATTGTTGACCAACATTGGAAATGTACCGTTACCACCAGAGGCTGGTGAACCATAAAGAGCTGTGACAGCTTGGATAATAAAAAAAGAACTGGAGATTGCTTTAATAAGATTAGTGCGCATCTTCATATATGATTTAATGATCACTTAACTTGAATATATTGGTACAATCAACTAATTTTAGATTATATATGCGAGGAATCTGCTTACTATTTATATTCAAAGATTATTATGAGAATAGTTTAGTACCCACAACTTTTTCAATATGACCCTATACATCGGCCTCGTAGCTCGTATCAGCTAATGGATCTGTTGCAACCAATCATGATGAAATTAATATAGATTAAAATCAGAGCTATTGCATGATTTTGAGGCAACCTGCAAGACCTTGCGTTGTCTTATACCTTCATGTAGATTTGGTCTATATGGGAAGAATTGGGTTTCCATACAATTTATATGGGTGCCCCATTACTATAGGACTTAGGATGGGTATTTTCACCAACAGATGTTATTATAAAGAGAGCTACTGCTCGTGGGAATAGCGCACTAGATTTGCCAGCTACTAGTTATAGGTATAATTTCTATTTAATAGTAAGTAAATTATTTGGCTGCTTTGAAGAAACAATTTGTAGTTGAGATTTCATACTGACCAACTTTACCTTCTTGAAAGTATCAACATACCCATTAGGGCTTAACATGTTATAATTTACCAAGGCGCTCGCTCGCGGGTATAATTACTTTGATCTATTTAACCGATATGATTGGCAGAATCAAGGGTCATGTACGTACGTTAATTCCCAGAACCACGTACTACATTTTATGTTCGAAGTACAGTATCTGCATTTGAGGAGCACAATATTGAAGCAGCCAGCTAAATAGTAAACAACATCACTAGCTCATAACTTCTAAGAGAGATAGAGTGGTGTAAAGAGATCATATATCCTATACTATGTCAGAAGTTGTTGTACTTATATTGGGAAATACTACTAAGGTATGATGATGGGAATCAATGGCTGATGACATATGAGTGGTCCTTATGTGTATTGTGTCAACTGGTTCTACTAAAATCTCTTGTGGTACTTGTACTTCTTATCACCAGGTGCTACAGTAGCTATAGGCTATATTAAGCTATAGCTTTATAACCCATGGGATTCGTTTCATTTATTATAAGTCAGCAAAGAGTAAGAAACTCCTGCGTGGCCACAAGAGTAAAGCTAATGTTTATTATGGTGAATGTTTGGAATATGGGAAGTGTGGTAGCCTGAGTTCTCCTAATATAATACACCACTGACCACTCGCCATTTGTATATTTTTTGCGAAGAACGGCCTGAAACCTCTCTAGTATCTACCCTGAGCCTCTTCTGTCGTAGCTACATCAACAGCATCTGCATCGGATGTATCTCTTCTAGCTGACATATTGAGCTTTACTACAGATATTTAGTGTATCTCTGGTCCTTTAGACTATTGCAAGATTGATACTCCACAACAGACGACCTCAGTTCTCAGAACTGGCATAAGCCTGTATTCTTATACACTTCCTGAGCAGAAAATATAATCTTCACTAATCATCTCAATAATCTTATCGTATGAGGACTTATCACCAACACTATACAAATAGTCTCATACTACCTGTCAACGCATTTTTTCATAGAGCACGAGTGATATTGAACAACTCGTTACTCTACTGGGGGGTATACTTATAATTACACTGGCAGGCTGCAGCCTGGGCCCTGGGATAAGTTGTGCATAAAACCTTTTAGATTACAAGAGTCACAAGTTACGTCGATGTCGTGGCTCGATGTTTTTCCGTGGCTAAAAGACGAATAGACGTTATCAAGTTTCAACTGGTTGATCATGGATTATGGATCATCATTCAAATTTCATGGTTCATATCTTACTGCAAAGTGATAAGTAGCAATGCATTATGCGACACAGGCCCAGGAGTCAGGACTCAGGACCCACGTTCTATAACACAACTGTTGGTATGCAGCTTTCCAATTGTAGAGGTCAATTGAGCTTGAATTGTCCGATGGAAATTGGGAACATTCTTTCGACATTCGTCGTTCGATCCATCTTTCTTTTATTTAAGAATCAATTAACAAGTCACACTACACAATTATTCAGCTGTACACTCACAAGGATGTAGCTTCAAGCTGCGTCACCCACACATACACAGTGCACAAATGTCTAATTTGTATTATACTGTATATAGGTATTAGGTGTGCACAATTATACAAGTTGACAAAAGTCAAGGCATTCAAATTGTTAAGCATAATTAAGGTTGTACCCTGCACACATGCACGCGCATAAATCCAACATAAGTTTTCACACAAATGTTCGCTCACAGACGTTCAGGCTCCAATCTCCATTGGATTTTTGTTAAAATCACCAGAGACCAGGGTCCAGCTAGTAATAATTTTGTGAGACGTGTCAATTGTTTTGTTTTTTTGTATACATAATTCCATCTCAGAGCCCAACAGTGACTTTCCACGAGTTTTATAAGCTTGAATTCTCAATCCTCAGATAGAATCATGCCCACGGCTTTCATGGTTGAATTGAGTACGTTGGTCATAGCTCAAAAAAAAGTCAAAAAAGACAGCCACAAATTAATGTCCAGTGACCTGCAGTCGCCACGCCCACAACACATTATAAATACCCAACCAAATCGTCTGTCGTTAATTAGGTGTCCTCTACGTACACTAAAAGGACAACTAAAACCACCCAACACTTCACCTCATCAAAATGTTAACCTACGCGCAGACAGTATTACTCTCACTACTAGTCATTATCCCAGGATTGTTGCTTTATTTTCAAGTCAAATATGCTAAACTTTACATCTTTTTGATTTATGTCTTTTTGGTTCCTTCCTTTGTGAAATCTGATGCATCTAAGTAGATTATATTCACTAGTTTAAAGGGGATATTGCTAAGTATGGCCAATTGTTATCAAAAATGATTTAAATCATCAGCTCGTATAATCTCACAAAATTTATTAATCAAAAGACTTTGGCTGCAGCATGATCCTTATATAATGGATCCTACAAATATCATTGGTTCAAGAAAAAAGTAATGAATAAATTAGGTGCTATAAAAATAAACGAATTGAAAGTAAAAAAACAACAACAAACAACAACACTGTAGAATTCTCTATTCTTGAATTGATTCAATATTCCAAATAGATTCAGCATATTCATCAATAGCTCTATCAGAACTGAAAAACCCTGAATTTGCAACACTCAAAATAGACTTCTTCAACCATTCTTTTTGGTCCAAATAAGCTTGATCAACCAATTCATGAGCTTGTAAATAAGATTCAAAATCATCACCAACCAAATAATGATCCCCATGATATTTAATAGAATCAACTAATGATCTATATTCATTATAATCACCAAACTTACCAGACTCAATCAATTTGAAAACTTGTTCCAAAGAATCTGGAATCTTGTAACCACCATATCTATGCTCATATCTAATATCTTCAACATTTTCAGCTAAATGACCGAAAAGGAAAATGTTATCCTCACCAATTTCTCTAGTGATTTCCACATTTGCACCATCAACAGTACCAATAATTAATCCACCATTCATGACGAATTTCATGTTTGAAGTACCAGAGGCTTCGGTCCCTGCTGTGGAGATATGTTCTGATAAATCAGAAGCTGGAATGATTTGTTCAGCTTTTGAAACGTTATAATCTGGGATAAAGACAGCTTTTAGTAAATCTCCAACATCTTCATCATTATTAATAACTTCACCAACTGAATTAATCAATTTAATAATCAATTTCGCAGCATAATAACCTGGTGCGGATTTCCCACCAAAGATAACAACTTTTGGCAAGATTTTGGCACGTTCCTCTTTTGAAGAATTTTTAATCTTGATATAACGACTAATAACACCAAGGATATTTAATTGTTGACGTTTATATTCATGGATTCTTTTAACTTGGATATCAAACAAAACATTTGGGTTTTTAATCTCCACCCCGGTAAGTGTTTTAATTAATGCACTTAATCTTTTTTTATTATCCAATTTAATATCAAACCAAGCTTTTTGAAATTCTTCATCTTCTGCAAATTGTTCCAAATTTTTCAATTCATTTAAATTACTTAGATAATGATCACCACCTAATTTTGAAGCAATCAATTCAGCCAATTTAGGATTAGCTTGTCTTAACCATCTTCTTGGAGTGATACCATTTGTAACATTTGTAAATTTTGAAGAACCATAAATCTTGACAAAATCTTTAAAAATTGTAGTTCTAATCAATTCTGAATGTAATTCTGCAACACCATTAACTTTATGAGAACCGATAATGGCTAAATACGCCATTCTAACTTGTCTTGGTGAAGATTCTTCAATGATGGAAACTCTTGATAATAAATCACGATCTTTTGGAAATTTCTTTTCAACAAATTGCAAAAAGAATAAATTAATATCATAAATGATTTCCAAATGTCTTGGTAATAATTTTTGAAATAATTCAACTGGCCATTTTTCTAAAGCTTCAGTCATAACTGTATGGTTTGTATAACCAAACGTGGAAGTGACAATTTCCCAAGATTCATCCCATGATAATCCTTCCAAATCAACCAAGACTCTTTGTAATTCCACAATTGCCAAAGTTGGATGAGTATCATTCAATTGGATAGCAATTTGATCACTAAATTCACTCCATGGTCTTTTAGTCTTTTTAAATCTTCTAATAATATCATGTAATGAAGCACTAACCCAGAAATATTGTTGTTTTAAACGTAATTCCTTTCCTGAATCAAAATTATCATTTGGATACAAGACAGCAGTTATTGATTCAGCTCTTTGTTGACCAGCGACCGAGTTTTGATAATCACCTGCATTGAATTTACTAAAATCAAATTCAGTAGTTGGTTCAGCGCTCCATAATCTCAAATTATTAACGTTATTAGTCTTGTAACCAGGAGTTGGGAAATCATAAGCAACAGCCAACACACGTTCTCCACCAATCCAATTTGATTTCTTGACACCATTATCATCAGAGGAATGTTCCACATAACCATAAAAATCCACAGGGATTTGAATCTCCTTTCTTGGGATTTCCCAAGGGTTTGAAAATTTTAACCAATAATCAGGAGTTTCCACTTGATACCCATCAATGATTTTTTGAGCGAAAATCCCATATTGATATCTTAGCCCATACCCCCAAGCTGGATAGTTCCCAGTGGATAAAGAATCAACAAAGCAAGCAGCTAATCTCCCCAACCCACCATTTCCTAGGGCGGCATCAGGTTCTTGTTGAATCAAATCTTCAAGATTGAACCCCAATTCATCAACAGAATCAGAAACTAACTCTCTAGTGTTTGTATTAATCAAGGCGTTATCTAGGGCACGACCCATCAAGAATTCTAAAGATAGGTAATAAACTCTTTTTTGATCCTTTGTGGTTTGCTTTTGTTGGGTCTTGTTCCAATCAGTGATTAAATTATCACGGATTGAATTTGAAGTTGCTTGATAAGCAGCCAATTCATCACAATTGTATAAAGATCTAGCTAAAGTAGTTTCGACATGTCTAACGAAATCTTTTTCAAAAGTTTCCTTTGTTGAGAAATTTTCCACAGCAAATTTTTTCCAAGTTTCTCTTGATTTTAAAGGGATGACTGAATCAATAGTCTTTATTTCAGCAGGAGAGAACCCAGTGAAGCGTCTTATATGTTTTGGACGAGGTAGGTCGTTGTTTGTTTCCGAAGGGTGGAAGTCGTAGCCTGAGCTCATTGTTGGTGGTGGGATAGGAATTGAGATGAATTGAAGAAGGAAAAGGATTGTTTGATGCTTATATAGTTGGAATAGGACAAGGGATGAAGTGGTTGTATAATATCCGTGCTCAGGGGCACCAAAAGAAAAAAGAATAGGCTAAGGACAAATAGACTATGCGATGGTTTAGATAATCTGCTATTTGATTATATACGACAATGATATACTATTCTATATTCTATAAACTATTCTATATTATATACTATACTTCTATACTATTACTATATACCATCACTATCATGTATACTCTATCCCATCCCATCCCATGCTCCCTCATGTATCAGCCAATGTGGCCCATGGGGTATACACTATCTAGCGGATGCTCCGAAGCCATCAACTGATTCTGAGGTTGTTCCGAGAATTGCCATGGCAGGGTGATGGGTTGATAATAGTTACACTGTATAACCTATACTCTATCAACTACTATCATCCATCATCTATCATCTATTCCTTTCCTTTACTCTGTCTTCTTTCTTTGTTCTTTACTCTCTCGTAAACTCAATTATACCCATACCCATCGCTACAAACACCTGCCTAATCCGGACAATTACCCCTTCCACGCCAAATACAACACCTTTTACCGCTTTAGGAAATCTAATTGTTTTCAATTTCGCGACATGTCTTTTTTTTTCATCAAGAGCGTGTTTTCAATCAAACTTATACATCAATCATAAACTAACCATTGACCATACCATCAATCATCCACCACCACCACAACCACCACCATGTCCAACAACTCTGCCCTACCAGCTATCAAAATAGACGTCAACTACAAAGAAATCAGCGAAGGTGTTAAAGATTTCCTACAACATTACAAATCTTCAGGTTTATCAAAAGCTGATGAATTATATGATGCTCAGATTGATCAACCAAACCCTGATGATGATTTAGAACTAGAAGAAGCTGTTAGAAACGGTCCAAAGTACATGTACCTATTACAGAAAATTGCAAATAGAGAATTATCAACTTTATATATTGATTTAGATGATATTTCAAATTTTGAATTATCAAATGATTTCACTATAGGAACTCAAAATTTTGGTAAAAAATCACTTGTGGAAAATATTCAAAAAAACACTTATCATTACATTGAACTATTTGCTAAATGTATCGATGAGATCATGCCATTACCTTCAAAAGATGTTTCTTATAAAGATGGTGTCTTGGATGTTATTTTACATCAAAGAAAATTAAGAAATGCAAGATTAGCTGCTGAAAGACGTGAAGAATTGGAAAACAACAACTTGGGTGGTGATAACAACAATGAACAACCACAACCTGAAGTTGATGAAAACGAAGGGTTCCCTCCTTCTTTAACCCGTCGTTATAATATTTATTTCAGACCTTTAACCCCGTCATCTTCCAAAAATTCAAAACCTTTAGCCGTGAGAGAAGTTAGAGGGTCTTACTTGGGTCAACTCATAACAATCAGAGGTATAGTGACTAGAGTCTCTGACGTTAAACCATCCATCATGGTCAATGCATACACTTGTGATCAATGTGGGTATGAAATTTTCCAAGAAATTAGCTCCAAAACATTCACACCATTATCAGAATGTACTTCTGAACAATGTCAAAATAATCAATCAAAGGGGAAACTATTCATGAGTACAAGAGCCTCGAAATTCTCCCCGTTCCAAGATGTCAAGATCCAAGAATTGGCATCACAAGTCCCAGTGGGTCATATCCCAAGAACTTTAAACATCCACGTGAATGGTGACTTGGTCCGCTCCATGGATCCAGGTGACGTTGTCGATGTGGCTGGGATCTTCTTACCTGCTCCATACACAGGTTTCAGAGCACTAAGAGCTGGGTTATTAACTGAGACGTATCTTGAAGCTCAGGCTATAAGACAACATAAGAAAAAATATGATCAATCAGAATTGGGTGATTTAGTGGAGTCGGAAATTATGCAGATTAGAAACTCTGGTGATACGTATAATAGATTGGCTAAATCTATAGCTCCGGAGATTTATGGTCATGAAGATGTTAAAAAGGCATTACTTTTACTATTAGTTGGTGGTGTTGATAAAAAAATCGGTGATGGGATGAAAATTAGAGGTGATATAAATATTTGTTTAATGGGTGATCCTGGGGTGGCTAAATCTCAATTATTGAAAACTATAGCCAAGATTACTCCAAGAGGTGTTTATACAACTGGTAGAGGTTCTTCAGGTGTTGGTTTAACCGCTGCTGTGATGAAAGATCCAATCACTGATGAAATGGTTTTGGAAGGTGGTGCTCTAGTCTTGGCTGATAACGGGATTTGTTGTATTGATGAATTTGATAAAATGGATGAAGGTGATAGAACTGCAATCCATGAAGTTATGGAACAACAAACAATCAGTATTTCCAAAGCTGGTATAAATACAACTTTAAATGCAAGAACTTCAATCCTTGCAGCTGCAAATCCATTGTTTGGAAGATTTAATAAAAAATTATCAGCCTTGGAGAATATTAACTTACCAGCTGCCTTACTTTCAAGATTTGATATCTTGTTTTTAATATTGGATACACCAACAAGAGATGATGATGAAAAATTAGCTCAACATGTTGCTTATGTTCATATGCATAATAAACACCCAACTATGGACTTCGATCCATTATCCCCAACAACAATAAGACAATACATCACAAAGGCAAGATCTTTTAGACCTGTTGTCCCTAAAGAAGTTGGTGATTATGTCGTGAATTCCTACATCAGACTAAGACAAGATTCTAAAAAGAATTTAGGTAAGGCAGATTCATCATTCGGTCAAGCCACTCCAAGAAGTTTATTAGGTATTTTAAGAATGGCCCAGGCTTTAGCAAGATTAAGATTTGATGATACTGTATATACAGAAGATGTTGATGAAGCACTAAGATTATTAGAAGTTGCTAGGGCTTCATTTGAAACAAATTCAAATTTTAAAAGATCTCAAGATTCTCCAAAGACAAAAATTTATCAAATTATTAAAAATTTGGCTTCAAAAGGTGAACATTTCCAAAAAATTTTATCTTTATCAATTGTGAAAAATGCAGTTATATCAAGAGGTTTTACTGAATTTCAATTGAAGGATTGTTTGGATGAATATAATCAATTGGGGATTTGGCAATTCATTAATGATGGTGAAGATTTATTGTTTTTGAATACCGCTGTTGATGAGGATGAAGATGAAGAGATGGATATTTAAGTAGATGTGTCATTAGCTGTCTGAACTCTTGTTGTATTATATATTGTTGTTGTTTTGCAATTTTTTCTGGTTATTTGTTTTGAAAGTTTTTTAGTACATGATGTTTTTGATTTGAGTTTTGTTGTCTGTAGTATGGATAACTATTAATCATCTTTGAGCTGCTTAATATGTCAAATTATATTTATAAATTGGATTCATTAGAGTTATACATTTTAAGCTGCCTTTCAATGAGATCATGAGCTTGACAATATCAATTTCGAAAACTCATTAACAAGTTACAACTTACAACTTACAAGCTGCACAGTAATATCTGGAGCTCACTAGCCGTACGCTATCTGAATAATTGCCGAATGATCAAAACCTTTTCAGTGAAAGCTGTTCTATATCCAAGTAACTAAAACACCACCGAAGTAAACCATTGAGATTGATGGTCGGATGTTTTCTTATTTGTGATCTGTCAAACTTGTCGGTCACACATACATCTACATATAAACACTTAAAAACCAGCAAATTTATACAGCAACATGTCACTTAAAACCCCTGAAATAGATAAACAAAATCTCAAATATGCCAGATATGTGCTTAATTAATCATAAAATACACTAAATTGGTCATTTTTTGAAAAGCAACATTTTAGAATACGGTATTTGAACGGTTTTAACAACTCAACAATTCGGCCGTGTGGTCTAGTGGTATGATACTCGCTTTGGGCGAAGATTGGGTTACACCTGATTTAGTTACTACAAAAGCATGCGAGTGGCCCAGGGTTCAATTCCCTGCTCGGCCCGATTTTTTTAAAATCGACTTTTGATTACGTAATCAAATGTTTTTTTTTTTTTTTTTTTTTTTGATTTTTTGATTTTTTGATTTCTTTCTGGAAGTTTAAAAAAAATATGAATTTGTAAAACTAATGAAGCTTCAAGATTTTTGAATCAGTTCAAATACAACAACAAACAACGAAGCAATCATTTAAACAAGCCCAAAAAAATAATAGAAAGCGTCAATAAAGATGATCAATAACAACGATACATTCATTTCAGATGAAGAAGAAGAATTATGGTGAGTGTCTTGATATCATGGGCGGCGTTTTAAGCGCGCCTAAATAAATGAAGATTAATATATTAACATTTATTGAAATAGTCCATTATGTGTGGAGGAAATGGATATATCTGACAAGAATTTCAAACCTTGTCCTTGTGGATATCAAGTTTGTCAGTTTTGTTATAATAACATTCGTCAAAATCCAGAATTAAATGGAAGATGTCCAGCTTGTCGTAGACCTTATGATGATGAATCTGTTGAATACAAGATTGTTTCACAAGAAGAATGGAAATATGAACAAAGTAAACAATCAAGAAAAGATCGCGAAAGAAAACAAAAGGAAAAAGAAAAGAAGGAGAATGAACAAGCTAGTAGAAAACATCTGGCTGGTATGAGAGTTATACAAAAAAACTTGGTTTATGTTGTGGGTCTGAATCCACCAGTTCCTCCAGAAGAATTACACACCATTCTAAGATCAGATAAGTATTTTGGTCAATACGGTAAGATTTTGAAAATTGTTATCAATAAAAGAAATCCCCCACCAAATGCACCTGCTGCTATTCATCATCACCATAATAATGGGAATGCTGGATTCGGAGTCTATGTTACGTTTTCTAAAAAAGAGGAAGCTACAAGATGTATCAATGCTATTGATGGAACTTATATTGATGGCAGACCTTTGAAGGCTGCTTATGGTACTACAAAGTATTGTTCTTCATATCTGAGAGGTCAACCTTGTCCAAATCCAAATTGTATGTTTTTACATGAACCTGGTGAAGAAGCTGATTCTTATACAAGACAAGATTTATCAACAAGACAAGGTTTAAAGATGGGTGCAGATCAAGGTTTGCCTTCATCTTCACAAACTTCTTTACCGTTACAACAACAAGGATCATCTTCTAATATTTCAAATGGCGTTGGTTATAAATCAAATTCTTCATTCACTACAAGACATTCCAATAATTCCCAATTTTTCAACCACCATCACCAAAAGGAACAAGAAGACGTGTCATCTACATCATCACATCATCAACCAATTTTGGGAAGTGCACCATTACCTGCCACTGCATCATGGGCTAGCAATATCCCTCAAAAGACTTCAAATGTTTCTTCACCTGTGATTACTTCAAGTGTATTGGCAAATTCTTCAGCATTCCCAACTTTAGCAGAATCAACTACTTTACAACAACAACAACATCAACAACAACAACACCAGGCTAGAAAGCAAAAGAATCAAAGTGCTAATATCAATGATGAGTTTAATTGCGAATCTTCAGCTATTTCATTTATTGATGAAACTATAAACTTGTTGAATTCATTCCCAAAATTCGAGTATCAAATCAAATCTAATCTCGTTGATGAAGAAACATTGAACAGTTTCCCACCTCTTTTTGCATTTGCTAATATTAAAGTTAACAACACTTCAAGTTCATTCAATATCAAACTTGTTGAATCTTTGATTTCAAAGCCAAAAGTTTTATCACCAGAAGAACAACAAGCTATATTACAACAACAAATTCAACCACAACCTATTTTACAACAACCTCAAGCACAAATTCCGCAACAATTAACACCATCACAACAACCACAACAACTTAATGATCTTGCTCAAGTTTACGCTCAACAACAACAACAACAGCAACAAAATCAACCACAACAGCAATTTTTCTCACCACAAGCCACTGCAGCATTATTACAACAACAATTCCAAGGTCAAGATGGTCATTCTCAAGCACAATTATTACAAGAACAATTGAGACAACAACAACAACAACAAATTTTATTAAATCAATTGAAAAATGAACGTAATTATACAGCTACACCACCACCACCTGGATTATTCCAACAATCCAATTCAAATTCAAATCCTACCCCAGTTTCTGCAAATGAATCACATGTTGGAGGTACTGCCTCTGAATTATTAAATCATTTGATGAATGGTAAAAAAATCAGTACTTGAGGTTGGAACAAAAAAGTTCACTAGTATTTATTGTTTGAAATGTATTATGTATTATTCTTCTTAACTAAATTATTTAGTATGGATTATATCTATGTAGTGCTCTCTCCTTTTTCTTTGTTTCAGTCATTGGTCTACCTGAATTTACCACACCAACTTTTGAACCAACATTATCAGAAGTCTTGAATTGAGATTTCTCATTAATACCAATTTTTTTCTTCTTTTTGCTATTGAAGTTTTTCCAACTTTGTACACTTTTATTCATCTCTTTTTCAGATTCTTTTGATTTTAATTGTTGATTCTCTAATTTTTGTTTCTTTAATCTATATTTATTCATTTTAGGTTTTTCTTTATAAATATCCTCAATAGGATAAGTATCTATTTTGTCATCTTCTTCAAATTTAACTGTTATTAATTTATTGTTTCCTGATATTGTAGTTATTTTAACTTCTTTAAATTCTTTATCAAGCTTATTCTTTACATACACTATATCGCCAACTTTGAAATCTATGCTTGAAGAAGTAGATGGTGTTGTATCTCTGGAAGATGGAGGTAATGGGGTAGCTGATTTAGATGGTTCTTGTTCTTCCTGTTGCTGTTGTTCTTCTTCTTGAGAAAGTAATGATACAAGATCTTGTAGTTCTTTTTGAAGCTCTTTTAACGATTCATTTTCTGGGTCCTGTTTAAGAGTATCTTCAATATCTTTCAGCTGAGATCTATACTCTTCTAAATCACTCATCTTTTAATTTAAATTTTGGGTTCCTAATGATTAAATTATTGTTTCGATCTTCTTTTTAAAAGTTGATTTGAAAGAAAAAACACATTCGCGAAAAATGTATTTTTTGATTTTTTTTGATGTGTATAGAAAAAGTTCAATAACATGACAAAAACACAGTACGTGAATTCAAAGTGAAGAACAAGTGAAAGAATGGTGAGTATAATGCTTGTACTAAATAATATTAGACCAGTGACTAATTGAAACCCAGACGGATACTTCCAAGTTCTCGGCCGATGTCGCCAAATTGTTTGAACCAAGACCACCGTTAAGATATGTGGAACAAATAGACACACCTCCATCAGATCGTCAAACTGCTCATATCTCTGGGATAGGGTCATTCTTGGATAAGTTGAAAGAATATAAACAGGTAGAGTTCCCGAAAGAGGAGTTTATAGAGACACCACAGTTAAAAGAACAAAGGTTGAAAAGAGAGAAACAATTACTAAATAAGAAAAAATTGGATGAAGATTTTGCTAATTGGGACCCTTCAACAGATCCTCATATCAAAGGTGATCCTTATAATACTTTATTTGTCGGGAGATTGGATTATGAAGTGACTGAAATCGATTTACAGAAAGAGTTTTCAAAATATGGACCAATTGAAAGAGTATGTTTAAACTATAATATTTTTATCATCAAATACTAACAACTTTATTTAGGTGCGTGTCGTCAGGGATAAAGAAACAGGAAAATCAAAAGGCTATGCATTTATAGTGTATGAAAGAGAAAGTGGAACAAGAGCTGCGTATAAGGAAGCTAATGGATTGAAAATCAAAGGTCGTTCGATTTTAACTGATGTTGAAAGAAGTCGTACATCTAAAAGTTGGGTTCCAAGAAGATTGGGAGGTGGACTTGGAGGTCGTGGATACACTCAAAAGCGAAAGGCAGTTTATAAAGATGCACCAAAGGGAAGATTTGAAAACTCAATGAGCTCGAGAGGTAGAGGAGGATCAAGATTTGGTAGCCGTGGTGGATTTGATGGCGGTCGTAGAGGTGGACGTGGTGGTAGTAGCGCAAGAGGAGGTGGCTACGAAAGATCAAGTGGACCTTCTGCAAGAAGTGGCTACTCAAGTTATGAATCTAGAGGACCACCAAGATACACATCAAGATCAGAAAGACCAAGTGCTGCTAGTGAAGCTAGATCAGAAAGAACAGAAAGATCTGAAAAATATGAGTATAACAGTAGGTCAAGAAGAGAGGACCGTGATTTTTCAGATCGTGACAGAGATAGAGAAAGGGATTCCAGGATCACAAGTGAAAGAGAGAAAGAAAGAGAAAAATACCGTGAAAGAAAATTGGAGCAGAATAAGGATAGACTGAGGTATTGAAAATAGCTGTGTATACTTAGCATTTGAAATGAAAACCAAATCGTAATGACCATTAGAAAGCTATGTACAAATCGATAGTATTATGTTCACGAGTTGTACAGAATTAAAGGGTCAGTGCCTCAAACCATATCTATTTTTTTTTGTCGAGGACCGATGAGCTTGATATCAACAAGATGTAGCACCTTGAACTTTTACATTAAAGATCAAATAGGGCCCTTTAAAGATGACTGAAGATACTTCTAAACTAAATACTTCTAAACTTGGAACCAAACAATAGTATGTTTTTCTCTATTTTAATTCGCAGGTGAGATCACTAACACTAGAAGCTGGGATGATTTTTATGCTGTTGAAAAGAATAACTTTGATGAAAACCCAGAAGACACAGGAGAGTGTTGGTTTTCAGATTCAGATGCCGAGGAGAAAATGATCTCGTTCTTATTCGATAACTTGAATGAATTAAGTATTCGTGAAGATTCTACAATGTGTGATGTGGGTACTGGTAATGGCCATTTATTATTTTCATTAAGAGAGGAAGGTTTTAAAGGTAAATTCACAGGGATTGATTATTCTGAAAACTCTGTTGAATTTGCTACAAATATAGCCGAGCAAAACGATGTGGATGATATCAAGTTTGAAGTTGTGGATATTTATGATGAAAGATGGAGTGAGAACTGTCCAAAATATGATGTTGTATTGGATAAAGGTACATTAGATGCTATCGCTCTTAGTGGTCTAAAATTTGGTGAAAAAACTGCAGTGGAACTATATTCTAACATAGTACAAAAAATGTTGAATCCTGGAAGTGTATTCTTGATTACTTCCTGTAACTTTACGGAACAAGAATTGACAAGAATAATAGAGTCTGATAATCTAAAAGTCTGGAAGAAAATTGATTATCCGTCTTTTGAATTTGGTGGTGTTAAAGGTCAAACAATTTGCAGTATAGCTTTTGTCAAGAAGTAAAGTAGAATGGAATAAAGAATAAACAAGCATTAGACAAAACACTGTAAATAAACACACTACAACAGCACTGGATGTGATTTCTCTAATTATTATTATTTGGGAATAAGATCCACTATAGACTCATATAGACTCAACGTTGTTTCTGGATTACCAGTCTTTAATGCATATTGAATAGGTTTTTTATCTTCAACAACAGTGATTCTGATGAATTTTTCACTTGTTAACGAACTTGGCATACCTTTGGCAACTTCTAAACCTGCAATCAAAGGTGTGTTCAATATCACCTTCAGTAAACCAATTGATCTCATTATAACTCTAGCTTTTTCACCATCTTTCGCCTTATTAACATGTACATTACCAATTCCTCTTTCTTTCCAACCTTCTTTAACGTTACTCAAATCAAGAGCATAAAGTTTTGCTCGACATGTGAAGACCTGTTCTTCATCTTCTTCACCTGATTTGATATCTTTCTTTTCAAGTTCAACTTGTTTATATAGATTCCCACTAGTTGCAGGTGTTGTTTCTCTAGATTTTTCAACTTCTTCCTTCTCTTTAGCTTGCTCTTCTGGAGTTTTATCGAAAATTGATTTCTTTGTGACTGCTGATTGGAATGCATTACCAAATTTGGAGTTTGAACCAAATACAGATGGTGTTGAGACAGATGGTGACTTTGAAGATTCTTTAGAAGAGGCATCAAATACATTTTTATTTTTGTTTAGAAGTGAGAAGGCATTTGCACCAAAAGGTGTTGTTGAACCAAACACAAATTTTGGCTTTTCATCTTTTTTATTTTCATCCTTTTTATCACTAGTTTCTTCTATCTTTTCCTCCTTCTTCTCATCTTTTCCCTCCTTTTTAGGTTCTTCAGCTGGTTTATCATCTTTAGGTTTCTCTTCTTCCTCTGTAGCTTTAGATTCTTCAGAAGTAACTGCAGCTTCTTTGGTTTCTTTAGCAACTTCAACTTTTTCCTCTGGAACACCTTCATCATTAGCTGTTTCTTCCACAACAACAGCTTCACCAACTTTCTCAGACGAGCTGTCTTTAGACTCATCTGCAACATCTTTTCTACGCTTCAATGGCGCTATCTTGCGGGTTTCTTGTTCTGTTTCTTTCTCTTCATCACCTTCTTCAAAATCATCCCTTGTTCTCTTTCTAGTTAATGGAGCCTCTTCATTTGCTGGCTCAGTCACTGTTTCCGTGACCTTCACAGTAGTTGATTCTTTATTCTCAGCCATTGATATTGTAAATGAACCGAATGCTTGGGGGATGATTGAACAGTTCTCTGTGTAACTATTTAGACGATGTTTTGATTTTGTTGTACAGATTTCTGGAGTTTTCAAAAATTTCAGAAAAACGGTCCAAAACGTGACCTGTCATGTGACAAAGAATAATGTTAAGGGACACATGACACATAAATGTTTTCAAGTGCTTTTCACGATAATCATCGTGACTATATTCATCGAGGATTAATTTGGTTTGAGTAAGATTTCAAAACAGGAACACTTCAACCCTAAAGTTGAAACTTGGTTTAGTTTCTAGACCCAGAAAAGTCAAGGCCAAGGATATTGTTCGCGAATGCGTTTTGTGTATCTGGGAGTAGTGGCCGGTTCCAATGTTTTTGTTTTGATTTCTCGAGAGAATTCAAAAAAAGGTTCAGAAAATGATACATAACTTGAACTCTCAACTAGTGTTGTTTCAGTGGCAATATGAGTAACATTCCACACTATTTGAGATTGAAGCCTCGCGGAGACTCTGTTGAAGCAAGAGAAGCTGTCTCTTTGATAGAGACTCAAGATGAAACTCATGTCAAGTTTAAAGATACCGCATCTGCAAACAAGTTTACCAAAATTTTTGACAATGTTTCTCAGTTGGATTTATACACTCAAACCTTACAAGACTTGACAGTTGATACTTTGGAAAATAAAGATAGCGTGTTTTTCACATTGGGCCCTTCAAACAGTGGTAAATCTTATTCAATTTATGGTGATGGTTCTAATCCAGGTGTTGCAATTTACTCATTAAATGAAATATTCAACAAGATCAATGGTAACTTTGCTGACTACAAAGCTTTGAAAAGACATTTTGGTGAAAATTTTATTGTTAGTTCAAATGCTCAAAAGAACTGTACAGGTGAATATGGATTATCTTTATCAGTTTTTGAGATATATAATGATCGAATCAGAGATCTGACACAAGATTCAAGTAAAACTGTTAATCAGTCATTGGATATCATTACAGATGCTAAGGACGGTAAAATTAAACCAAACAAGATTAGACAAATTTTCGTTGCAAACCTGGATGAAGCTAAACTGGTTATCCACAAGTCAGTTAAAAGAAGAGCTGTTAGTTCAACAAACTTGAATCAAACTAGCTCGAGATCTCATTTATTCATATACTTCAACTTACACAAAGTCACTGGAACAAGAACTGTGAAGACTTCAAGACTAACTATTGCAGATTTAGCGGGGTCAGAAAGAACAAAGACAGCTAAAACTGAAGGAAAAGAGTTTAAAGAAGGCAATTACACCAATACTAGTTTAACAGAATTGGGGAGATGTTTGGCGTTAATGAAATCTAAAAAATTTGATAGATCATTATTGAGAACAAACAAGTTGACAAGATTATTGTTGAGTGATCTTTTCGGTACTTTCAACCAAAATAGAATCAAGATCTTGTTGACTCTTGACCCTTATTCCACTCTATCCACAATTCTACATGCGTTAAGGTATATTCAACCAGTGTCTAGAGTTACCATCAATTCTGAGAGAAACTCTGTGGAACCAGAGTCTGAACAAGTGTTGTTGCTAAGTGAAGATGTTAGACTTTTGAAAGAACAAAATGGAATTTTGACTAGAGAAATCCAAGAAGCCAAACAGGCATTGACAACTCAAGAAATTGACGTTAGACAAGAACTTTCAGAAGAATATGAATCAAAGATAAGAGATTTAGATATCAAGCACACAACAGAGATGAATTCATTAAAGGACCAACATCAACCCACGATTGATCAAAGACTTGACCTATTGTCAAAAGATTACGAAGAAAAATTGGAGCAAAAAGATAGTGAGTTTCAACAGAAGATTAAAGGATTGAATGAAAAATATGAAGAACTTGATGCTAAGTATACTGAAAGTTCAAACAATTTGACTAATGAAACAAATAACATTGACTTGACAGAGAAATATGAAGCAGAAATGATCAACCTGAAAAAGGCACATCAAAACCATATTGATGAATTGATGGTAGAAAAATCAAAGCTTGAAGGTCAATTGAAACAAGCCAACTCTGAATTGGAAACCCAAGTGAAACAAATTGAAGAGCTCAAAAGCCAACTTGAAGCTGCACTAAAAGATGCTAAACATATCAAGAAGAAGAATAAGAAACTGAATAAAGAAGTTGAAGAGCTGAATGATCAAATCGGTAGCAAGAGAAAGAAGTCAGATGATAGTGACTCAGAAGAAGAGGATAAAGACCAAGGACCAGCAATCAAGAAACGTAAGAGCGAAGAATTCAAGAAAATTGAGCTTAAGTCACCTTCAGAAGACGATTTACTAGCATTTAGTCCAATCAAACTTTCAAAATCACCATCAAAAGCTAAAAGTTTATCACCTTCCAAAAAATCCAAATCACCAAGTAAGAAGAAGAAAAGCACAGAATCACCAAAGAAACAACCTTTACAAGATTCAATTTTAGAGAATACTCTACCAAGTCCAAAGATTAAAGTCAAATCTCCAAGTAAAGGTAAGAAGAAATTACAAAAAGTGAGAATTATCGATGAATCATTCTCAGATTGAAAAAATAATAGTAAATACCCAATACATGACTTTGAAATAAACTTGATCATTTTGTATTCATTTCCAAACTTTTATCTATTATACAGTGCGTCTATCTGATAAGTAACGAACAACTGGACCCAAACCTGTTATGTCCACTGTTTTGTCATACCATGATAACAAAATACCACCTTGTTGTTGACCCTTGCTCACTGACATCCCCTTGTATAGATACTTAACTAAAACATTCTGTTGTTCAATTGATAAAGATTCCACAATTGTTGGGATATCTGATTGTTTAACTGCACTCAATACATCAAGTACTGAATTTAATAATTGTGCCTATGGTGGAATTTTGTTAATATATATCTCCAATTACTCAATAAAACAAACTCACTTTTGAGGACTCATCTGCACCATATGGTGGGTCTTCAGTGATGAATAGAATTGCATCATTATATGAACCTTTTGAAATATATGAACGAAGTGTTGATATTTTTGATTGAACTTCTTCAGCACTAACTGGTGGAACATCAGGTTTTAGTTCCTCAGCTAGTATCTGATTTTCTGTGTCTAGTGCATCTATGTCAATTCTTCTCCAGTCTTCCATCTTTTGATTTTCCTATGTGTTTTTTCAATTGTTTCCAAGATCAATTGTGTTCCACCGCATCATTATTATGGTGAAGTTCCGAAAAAGGGGATTTTCTTTCATCACCAAAAATCAGAAAATTCGCGGAACTTTTCGCGAAAATGTTTAGTGCGTACCTTTTTGGCCCCAGAGCTACAATTGAATTCACTAAATTTCTAACGTTTTATTTCACTTTAAAGTTCTATCGTAAAGTTCAAAATCAATGTATAAGTAAATTAAAAGTTCAGCTGCAAAAAAATATTGTTCAGTTTTGGAATTAACCACGAATGATTAAATCATCTGGAATACCTTCATATTCACCATATTTCAACACCAAGTTGATGTTTTGTAAACATTGGGTAGCTGCACCTTTTAACAAGTTATCAATAGTGGCAACAATGACGACTCTGTCTTGTTTGGCATTAACAGCAAAACCACCAACGACAACACCATGCTTACCACTAACATCACGAACTAATGGAGCTTCACCGGAAACAGAAATCAATTGTTCACCACGGTAACGGTCTTGATAAATATTTCTAATATCTCTTGAAGTTAATGGTTCTTTTAAAGGAATATTGATAGTATGTGTAATACCCTGGAACCATTGGGCAACATGTGGAGAGAATGCAACATCAGTACCTAATTGAGTAGAAATTTCCCTTTCATGAATGTGATCAGTTAATGAGTATGGGATTAAATTGTTTTCCAAGTTTTTAACATCATTCTTTGGTGATGGTTTAGTACCAGCACCTGAGTAACCAGAAATACCAAAAATAGATGGAACACCACCAATGTAATCAACTAAAGGTTTGATTGCGATTTGAGCAGCAGTAGCATAACAACCAGGATTTGAAATTTTTCTAGCATTAGCAATTTTTTCTCTTGAATTTAATTCAGGTAAACCATAGACCCATTCACCAGTTGTATCAAATCTATAATCAGCAGATAAATCAATAATTTTAGATGAACGATTACCATTAGCAGATTCAATAGCTTCAACGAATGGCTTACAAACACCGTTTGGTAAAGCCATAACCCAGACATCAACTTCATTACGTTCTTCCATTCTTTTAATATCTTCAACTTGCAAATTTTCATAAGTAATGCTAGCTTTAGTGTAACCTTCTAGTTTTTTACCTTGTAATTCACGAGATGAAACATGTGTCAATTCCAAGAATGGATGTGAATTAATCATAGAGATCAAATTTTGACCAGTGTAACCTCTAGCACCAATTAACGCAACTCTTGATTTTTTAGTATTTGTACCTTCACGAACTGGAGGATTTGGATTAGTTTCAGTAGCAAAAGTTCTAACACCAAAAGTTTTTTGAGAGGATGCGAAACCTTGGATTGGTTTCCTAGTTGATCTAACTTCAGTGGTTGATGGTGTTGATTGTCTAATTCTCATGGTGGAAAATGCTCTTGATTGTTGACCAGCGAAAACACCAGATTCTGCAGAGC
Source organism: Hansenula anomala (assembly GCF_001661255.1). NCBI lineage: Eukaryota > Fungi > Ascomycota > Saccharomycetes > Phaffomycetales > Wickerhamomycetaceae > Hansenula > Hansenula anomala. The sequence goes on from NW_017567115.1 coordinate 769,238, forward strand.
TTTTAGCAATACGAGCATATCTATGATCAAAGTTGTTGATCAATTCAGTGACACTCTCTGGGTTATCAACACCAAACCAGAAAAGAATACGACCATTCTTAGTGTAGGAACCATCAGATTTTGAGAAATACCAACTGGTGTTTGGATCATCTTCTCTAACAACCCATTGTAATGAAGTGTAGTCACGTCTAATGGCATGGAAAATGTTATCAGAAACGTTATTTAACCAACCAGCTTTCGAAGCCAAAAATTTATCCAAAACTGGAACGTTGGCAGTTGATTCAGTACCATCTCTGACAATAGCTAAGACTTCTAATGGCTCATCACCATAAGATTTGAAATTGGTGTTTTCTAATTCTCTCAAATAAGAAGCAACTGATAATTTACCGGAAGCAATTTCTGGATCTCTTTGTAAAGCTTTTCTCAACAATTCAGGTTCAGAAAATTCAGACAATGATGATCTAGTCAATAAACGGTAACCCCTTCTAATTAAAGTACCAGCACCAGAGTCAGTAAACAATTCTTTTTGTAAATCATTAACATTGATGATAGCAACTGAGGAAGATCTTGGTAAGTGCATTAACAAGTCTTTAATTTCTTTAATTTTCAATTTGGTACCATATTTAACCCATGATTCTTTCATTAAATCATCATACTCTTCATCCAAGTTAATAGCAGAGATTTTTTCACCAGTGTTACCATTGATAATACCACCTTTTTCATTCAAATAGACGATTTTTAAAGGTTCAAAGACACGAGCCAATTCACCAGCAGCAACATCAGCATTAACATTCAAGATTTGACCTGATGGAGTTTCAGCTAATGAAGTCAAGATTGGTAAGGCACCAGCTGCAATTGATGCTTCAATTGGTGATTTGTTGACACCGTTGATTTTACCAACTAATTTATATTTGGCTTCATCTAGATAATCGGCATTGAAGACACCAGCAGTGATAGGTCTAGCATGGACACCCATTTTCTCCAAGGCAGTAACTAATTTCAAGTTTTGTTCCAAGAAACATTTTCTAACAACACTCATAGTCTTTGGATCTGTAATTCTGATACCATCTTCATAATCTGGTTCGACACCTTCAGCCTCTAACAATTCGTTGATTTGAGGACCAGTACCGTGTAAAACAATTGGGTATAAACCAACATGGTACAAGAAGGCCAAACAAGAGGCCAGCTCTGGTAAATGTTGGGTAATAATAGCCCCACCAACTTTGATAACAGCAAATTGTTGAGAGGACACAGAAGTGAAATATTTCAAATATTGTTCAACTTCCCTTTTGGAACCAATGTTGTTCAATAGTTGGATAACAGTAGATCTGGTTGAGTAGGAACGACAAAGAGTTGAATGACAGTTGTTTGCAGAAGATCCAGTAATACCAGCACTTGTTGATCTTGGTAAGTTCAAATGGGCAGCTTTTGAGCCATTAGCAGCACCAGTGGTAGCAGCCTTCAAGGCATTACGACCAGAGCGAGTGAACTGGCGTCTTTGGGAGGACAATGAAGAACGAAGCATTGCTTTGTGAAACGTTCCCTTTTGATTGATTGAGTAAAACAAAGCAAACGTTGTTGAAATAGTTTTTGTAAAAGAAAGTTCAAAGTCGAAGTATGACTGATTTGATTTTTTTGACGGGAGGCTGACTAAGCTGGAGACCGATTTCACGTGACCAAGATTAAAAGGGAGGAAAGAAGGGGGAAAACAAAAAATTGGAAGATTATATACTAAAAGTTTTTAGAGATCTGGTAATATCTGGAATGGTTCTTCATATACACCTTCACAATTGACCAATTACAGGTTCCCATTGCGCTGTTCTCAGACCTTCATTGTAAAAAAATTTTCAACTTTGGTTTGCACAGAAAAAGCCGATAAGCAAAAAAAAAAAAAAAAAAATTGCCAAACGCCTTCGCGAAAACGAATATCGCGAAAGGTTTCTGACGGGTACAAAAGTTTGTGAGTTTTATGTCAGTAAGCAGACTTCAATTGCACAATACACTGTAAAGACTATTATATACTGAAGATGTCCCAGCCTTACTATCCAGGTATGTCATTACGATTGAGGAATATGAGTTAATGAATGGAATACTAATGCTTTTTTATAGCACTACAGGATGTCAATACGTAAGTGGCCAATTAATACAAACCAACCAAATTCAAGTTATGACAAAACTAACCAGAGATTAATTTTAGCCCACTTTCGCCAGAGCAACTAGAAGTACTCCGTCAACAGGTACTATCTGAAGGAGATGTGGTTTCTGTTCAATCCCGTTTCAACTATGCTTGGGGTCTAATCAAATCAAATAAAGAAGATGACCAACGTTTAGGTATCAAGATATTGGGTGATATATTCAAAGATTCCCCAATAAGAAGAAGAGAATGTCTATATTACCTGGCTCTAGGGTCATACAAGCTGGGTGAATATGCTACAGCTAGAAGATATGCTGATTCTTTGGCTAATCATGATCCTACAAATCCTCAAGCATCCGCATTGAAAGAGATGATTGAAGATAAGATTGCAAAAGGTATGTATTCCATGGTTGATGAATGGTTTTTGAGAGTTACTAACATGCATAAAGAGGGTATAATTGGTATTGCTATTGTTTCTGGTGTTGTTGCAGCTGGTGCCACTGCTTTGTCCTTATTATTGAGAAGAAAGCGTTAAAGAAACTTTGGACCAACATACTATATTCTAATACATGAGTTTATGAGTTATTATCAGAGAAGATAGATTTGAACTAAGTTAATATATAGTGGATTAGTAGCCCATGTAAAATTTGGTAAGCCTGATTTTCGCGAAACGCTTCGAGGGCCATAAAAATCCGTTGATGTTTATACTTTTACAAAAACATCAACAACAATGTCAACTTCGTCAACAGCATCAACAGCTTTGATACCCAATTACAGTATGTTTGACAACAATACTTTCAATGCTACAAGCTGCTACAATTCCTAACAAATACTTTGTTCATAAGCTTCAAAACGAATCAAAAGAATCACCATATGCACTTAGAAAGAAAATCTGTGCGCTTTTTTCACCAAACCCATAAGAAAAAAGCAGCCTACAACTAGCTACAGTTCAAAAGATCTTGAGAAACTTTATGATCAGATGAGCATCAAAAGTCCGCTTAATATTTTCAGTGTTTCTTGTTAGGGTATCAGCCGTTGTGACTGCAGATACGATCTCAAACACATTAATCTAGGTATAAAAGATCATCTCATCGCTGCTTTTTCCAAAGACTTACATTCATAAAGTTAATTAAAGCAAAAGCCATCATGAACAAAACTGCTGACCTGGAGAAAGTTAACTCAACTTCAGATGAGTCAACACTCAAGAACTATGATGAAGCATTACGCTTCATTAATGAAAAAAAATCACTTGATGAGCAAATCAAAGTGGAAAAAAGAACAATGGATTCAAAGCTAATGTGGAAAATTGATCTATGTCTAATACCTGTGATGTGTATGATTTACTTTTTACAATTCTTGGATAAGACGTTAATCAATTATGCTGCTGTTATGGGTATTAAGAAAAACCTAAAGGGGAATGAGTTTGCAAACTTGGCTACAATTTTTTATGCTGCTTATATTTTCTTTGAACCTATGAATTCATACTTGTTACAAAAACTACCATTAGCCAAATTTTTATCATTCACCATCATAGCTTGGGGGATCATTGTTGCTTGCCATTCTGCTTGTCATACTTATGCTTCTTTAATGATTGTTCGTACACTATTGGGTGCTTTTGAAGGCCCAGTTGCTGTATGCCTTATTGCAATCTCTGGTATGTATTGGGACCATAAACAGCAGCTGAGAAGAATGGGTCTTTGGTCTATCCAAGCAGGTACTGGTTCTATCATCGGTGGTCTTTTATCATTTGCCTTCCAACATATTGAAAATAAGACATTTCAATCATGGCAAATCTTCTTTTTGGTTATCGGTGTTATTACTTTCTTCTTTGGTATTTTCACTTGGTTTTACTTACCTGATAATCCAACAAAGGCTTGGTTTTTAACTGAGGAAGAGAAAATGATTGTTATTGAACATGTTAGAAATAACCAAACTGGTGTTGAAAATAAAATCTTCAAAAAGGAACAAATTATGGAACTTTTATTCAAAGATAAACATACTTGGCCAATGTTTTTCCTAACCATCGTTTCACAAATTTGTACAGGTGCCATTTCTACATTTTCAGTCACAATTATCAAAACTTTTGGCTTCTCAAACAAGGTTTCAGCATTGGCTCAAATGCCTGCTGGTGCTGCTGTTATTATTTGTATTTTGATGGCAACATATATTTGTGCACATTTTGGTCATAGAACTTTGATTTTCATTTCAATGTGTATACCATCTATTGTTGGTTATATCGTCATGATTTCTTCAAAAGATAGAATAGGTAACTTGCTATCAGTTTATTTGTTATCATCCGGAAGTTGTGTCATCACATTGATCTATAGTTGGAACAACACAAACACTGCTGGTTATACAAAGAGGATTGGAAGAAATTGTATGACAATGATTGCATTTGCTGTTGGTTGTTTGATCGGTCCTCAATTATTCAGAGATCAAGATTATCCTCGTTATATTCCTGCTAAGATTACATTATTGGTTACTATGGTTGTTTCAATTTTGTTAGTTATTGTTGTTGCATTGATTTCAAGATTTGAAAACCAAAAGAAGGAGAGAGCCGAAGCTATGGAATTACCTGAAAACTATGAGTTTTTGGATATGACTGATCTACAAAATCCAAATTTCCGTTATGCATATTGATGTTTTTTTAGAGTCAGTATTTAAACAACATTCTCAGTTAATACTTGTTTTTCCTCATCTCTTAAATTATTGTAGATCTCTTTAAAATTTTGGATATTTTGAGATGCAACTGTCTTGAAGAAATTTATTAAAAATTCTTTCAAATCGTCATCTGCATCTCCATGATCTCTATCATCATCAATATAGGATTGAAATTTTTCAAAATTATCTCCAATGTCATCAAGATCTTCCCAACCTTCATCCCCATCATCTTGTTCAATATGGTCGTGGTCGTGGTCATGGTCATCATGTGCATAATCAGTAGCTTCACCAATATCTCTGTGTTGAGCTTGTGAATTCAATTCAAAAACCAAACATTTAATAATCTTGAATGAGACAGAAACTTGTTGAAACTCTTGTTTGCGTCTCATTGATCTCGTTATAATGATATCAGATTTCAAATCAACATATTCATCACCATCCACTGTGAACTCAAATGACTTATTGGCCAAATATATCTTTGCTAGTGCTTCACAATTCTCCTTAATCTTTAAACCTCTTAACGTTTCAAAGTTTTTAAACCAAATGTTGAAAATAGTTTGGATTTCAAAATTTTGCAAGAAATTTATTGTTTGATCAACATCAATAGATACCATATAACACAAGACTGATAACAAGTCTTCCACTGTAGATAATTCTTTAGCAGCAATCAACCTTCTTGTTGTAGCTTCCAAGATTTGAGGTAGGATACTTTCCAAATTTGCACTAAATTTGGTGATAGCAGAGACAACTAATGAACCAACATTCATGGCTGCACTGTCTGATAAATTTGGATCCAAGAATTTACTCAAAATTTCTAAAACAACACCAACATCAAAGAAATCTGCTTCTGAAACTTTAACTAATGAAGTATAAGCATCACCACCTAATTGTAATAGTTGATCATCAGTAGCCTGTAGTAGTAGTTTAGCCAATACAGGATTGATGATATTGAACAACGATTGAGGTAAACTTTGAGGGCAATTATAAATGAAAATGTTTAAAATTTGGATGGCAAGACTTAGCTGAGCAGAAAATTCATAGTTTGATGATTCTAAAGTTGCCAATAAACCTGGAAGGGATGTTTGAGCATAAGACAAGTAGGTCTGAAGATCAACATCAGCCAATAATGCTTCTAATGCTTCTTCTATATCTATAACTAGTTGAATATTACCAGGGTCTCTTGAAGCAATTTGGAACAACAAGTTCAGTGCTCTGATGGAAGTACGATTAATCTTCAGCGCCAATGTTAATGTCTCAGCTAATAGAGAAGGTGTATCTTCTTCAGCGTCTTCCAATAGTGCTTCACATATTCTAAAAATAATTTCTTGTGATTCTTTTGGTACACCTTGAAATTCCAAGATTGAATTATAGTAGGTTAATGAAACCAAAAAAGCAGCTTTCAAAACTGGTGATTCATCATTTGATGCAATTCTCAGGGATTCCATCATTGATTTTATACCGAAATCCGTAGAACTCAAGGAATCTTTGAATTTCTCTAAAAATTCTGGAATTATCAAGATGGCACGAGCTCTTACCAAAACTTCCTTGTCTTGCAATAGTGAGGCAATCGAATTCAAAATTTCAACCAGTGAGATATCCGTGTGTAAATGAACATCGTTTTGTAACAACCCACCAAGTGCATAAAGTAACGCTTCTTTGCTTCTCCAATCATCACTTCCATCAAATTGTAGTAATTTTTTAACACACCAATTGAAGATAGAGTTTGCATCCTCTTTATTGAGTTCTGACAAGTATTCAAATACCGCATTCCTTGCGACAAAATCTGGAGAAACACCGGTTTCGTCAGTAACAAAGACATTATAATCACCCAACCATTCTGATTCAGCTTCTAAAGGAATAAAACATGAAACTAGCACTGAATCCAAAAAATATTCAATAGGGCTTTGTGTTATTTTCAACTTGTTCAAAGAACCTAAAAATTGAAACTGTTCAATTAACAAATTGTTTAAGGATGTACTTGTGGAGATATCTAAATCATTATTATTGGTATAAGTATCTTCATTTTCCAAAACAACTAGCTCCACAAATACTTTTGAAGTGGAAATGATATCATTGGCAACTTGTTGTTGTAAAGCAATCTTTGCATTGTTTTCAAATAATTTTTCTGGGAATTCAGTATTCAAGGTATATGCAATTGAGTATAAAGTGGTTCTTAGAATGATACTATGAATATTTAGTGAATGCTTTTGTAGAATGACAGTCAACAAGGTCACAATTTCTTTGAAATGTTGCTCCAAGCCTGCTCTTTTCTGAGGACTCTCCAAAACATCTGGACTTTGTAATTGTAATAAACAAGATTTGTACAAGTTTGCAGCAGCAGCTTTAATATTATCTGCAACTTGGTCTGAACTCAATAATTTCAAGCACTGTGTAATAGTTGCAATACCAACACCACCTTCAAAGAATTGTTCCTCAGTAACCAAGTCGTCAAACAGGTCTTGTAACAATGACAAACCACCCAAAACAGCTATTGGATCCAATGAAGTCATCTTAGTGTACAAAATATCTAGCAAGTCAGGCCACTCATCTGGATAATCCACGGCAGCGATTTGAACAACAGCATAAGCACCACCACTTCTAATTTTACTATCTGGATCACCTGTGATTAGATTCAACAAATCTGATCGTATATGAATTTTGGAATCTTGATTGATAGCTGGACCTCTAAAAGAGTCAAACCCAGCACTCCAAAATAATGGGACGATTCTCTTCAAGTTTAATAGGGCGCTTTGTCTGATTGCGATATGGGCATCTGAAGTTTTGGCAATATTGATCAAGACAATAGCAGCTTGAGATGGGTCTGATGTGACTAGTTGGCTCAATTCTTCTTCGGCTCTCTGTCTGGTAGCATTATCGGGCAGTTGGATCCTGTGGATCACGTCTAAAATAGCCCTGTCCATTCTAAGCCCTTGGAACAGTTTCTGAATAGTATCAACGCTTCTTGTTACACGTTACTTCTTCAGAGAAAAAGCACCAGTCAAAAAACAACAAAAAAAATAACAGGCGCGAAAAAACAGTCGCGAAAACACGGTATGCGCAGCACCGCGTATTGTGGATTTGGATTTTGGTCAAATTGGGATTTCGATTTGGAAACTTGTTCAGAAACTTGTTTAACGATAAGATCGCAGCAGATTACAGAGCAATTCAAAAGAGTTGGGAAATGTCAGAAGAAGGAGCATCGTTCAAGGAACAAATACTGGACGCGAGTCGTCGTAACAACACAGAGCTTTTAGCAGAAATATTGGCAAATGCCAGTCCTGAAAATATCCCAGATATAATAAATCATTCTAAAGATGCATTGGGTAACACACCATTACATTTGGCTGCTAAATATGGGTCTTTTGAAGTGATGGATACTATTTTGGACAAAGAAGGTACTGAAGTTGATCCAGTAAATGTGATTGATGGTGACACACCTCTTCATTTGGCTGTGCGCTATAGTGAGACGGAACCTGAACATGGCCATTTCATTGCGGAGACATTAGTTGAAGCAGGTGCTGATGCAAGGTAAGTATATTGCATTTATCACTGTTGTCAGTGGTTACTAACTCTGGTTTAGAATAAAAAACAAAGGAGGTTTCAAACCGGTACAATTGATACATGCTGAGAACCCTTCGTTGAAAGAACTACTACAATCTGCCGAATTTGCAGCTACACTAGAAGAAGAAGAATCAAAGAACAGTGAGTACTATCTTATGCGGGATATGGAAGAAGCACTAACATTGAAAGATGTTGATGAGGAACCAAGTGATGCAGGCGAAGCATCTGCTTCCGATAGTGATGAATGAAATATGTTGCGTTGATTCGTTTTATTAGAGTGTTAGAAGGTCTTTTTATTTTATTCTAAATATCATGCATCGTTTTTTAGGATATCAAAGTCATCAGTAGCTGTACAGCACCATGCACCAATTGCTTCTTTAGCAATCTCTTTTGCTTTCCTATACTCTTTATTTGTCAATTTCCATTCAAAATATGAACGAGCTTTGAAGCCACCACTTAATGATTGCGATTCTTGAAATAATTTGTACCTGGATAGTTCACTTTCTCCATTTTTTCTAACAGATTTTCTTTTGGTATAGTACCCTTCCTTGACAGAATTGACAATTGATTCATTGAAGTTATATTTAGGCACATATATTAAACTTGTGTTTGAAGGAGGTTGGTTTGACTGTTCTTTCGCAAATGAATGCGTTTCCTTAGTGGTTAATATCTTTAGCCTATTGAGTGTGTACATATGGTTAATTGGATGTGGATTGAAACGATCATGAAAACATCTTTCCATCGCAGGCATATCAACTTTATCTTCTGGAATCACCAAATATTTCAAATAGCATCCCTTTGGGTGAACAAATGAGCTGGTAACACCATTCAAGATTGATGTGAATTGCTTTACAGCCAGCTTATCTGAACAACTTTTGGATAAGGTCATTGGTGAATCCCTCCTTCCAGGTTTTGTCCTTACACGTCCCTTTAAGGTATAGTTTTCACGACCTCTCAATACACCACCGGCAAGTTCAGTATGGGTCCTCCATTCTTCATCATTTTCATCAATTAAAAGCTCCAAGCTAGCATCTCCACATGGTGGTTCTGAAACATACATCCCAAATTCAATACCATCCTTCAAATTGAAGTGACCATCATTAAACTCAAAATAGTCACTCCTATCTAAATTCGAAACCTTGAGGCATTCTTGAATAACAAACCAATTAAAAGCTCGAAATGCTAAGATTTCTGCGTGACAATCGTGCAGTAATAATCCATTTGAATGTGATTTGATTGTAGCGTCGGGGAGAGCTTTGACACCTGTAGCGATTGAAATTGTGTTGATGACTTTGCCATTCTTAAGGGCAACTACTCCTGCCAAAACTGTCCACTCTTTGACACCATTTGACCTGATCACTGGTTTCCCTTTCAAATCATTGGTTTCAAATTGTTTGATAACTTCTTTGGCTATATCGTCGCCAATGGTTCCCAGATCGTCCATTTACGTTGTGTTTCTCTACTTTTAGCTAAATTCTGAATGTATTTTTTTTTTCAAGTGTGTTACGAAAATTTCAAAAAAACAGTACAAAACTTCTTATGAACACCACTAATTATACATATAACTTACTAGATCTTGATATCAAATTTGAAATCAATACTAGCTATCAATTTATCCATTTCACCCAAGTTTCTATATTTGGCTTGTTTCAACAATTGTTTTTCTTTGGCCTCTTTTTCAGATTTTTCCTGAGCCGCAACAATAGCATCATTTTTAGCCTTTTCATTTTCTTCTTTTTGGATTTCTTGATAGTACATTCTTGATTTTGTTGTTAATCTACGGAATGGATCACTCTTATCTGTTGTACCTGTTCTTCTCTTTTCAGTATTTATCAGTTCAGCTTCTTTGACAGATTTCATATTCAACTTTCTATTCTTTTCATTCAATTTAGCAAATTGATCGGATGAAGAACCTGCACTAACTCTGTTTGGGTTTGATTTTTGGAAATGATTTTCAATCTTTCTTAATCTTTCACTATAGTCTTTAATAGCTCTGATATCATTTCTATCTTTAGCCATTGCTAACTTTTGTTCAAATTCAGATTTTTTCAAAACATAATTGGCACCAACAGATGTATCATTGAATAAACTTCTTCTGCGAATAAATTCTTCAAAAGCTGCACCTTCTAGTTTCTTCGTAGCAAATTGTCTCAATTCTTGATATTTCTCATCAATATCCCTTAGACTTGGTAATGAAGCCTTTTTCCCACTAGCTGTTGCATCACTTATATACTGATTATATTTCTCAAACTCTGCATCTGATATAGCATCATCACTAAAATAATTCATATTGAAGCTTTTAGTATCTTTCCCAGGTTGTGAAACAACAAAATACTGATCTGTTCTTAAATTTCCCAATCTATAAGGTTTGGCATGAATAACTTTTTCAATTTTTACCATACGATATTCATTCTTACTAATGGCAATTCTACCAAAAGTACCAATCATAGCAGTAGTGAAACCTGGATAGAAACAGTATTTCTCAGCGATTGAATGTCCAGTCTTTATTTTGTTTATGTCTTTAACTTCAACAGCTTTACGTTTTGAACTTTCAGCCCATTTAACATCATGGCCACCAAAATCATTGAAATCTGGTTCATATGAATCTTCTTCTTCATCTTCATCACCTAAATCATAAGGATCTTCTTCCTCCTCTTCATCTTCATCCTCGTCTTCATCGTCATAATCTTCTCTATTTGCTCTTCTATTCTTTTTTTCTCTTTGTTTCTTCAATTCAGATAGTTTAGATGATTTGACTGATCTTGATGATTCTTTAACTTTTTGAGATCTACCACTTGATCTTTGCTTTTGAGCTTGATTTTGTTTAGCTCTTTGAGCCAATAACTTCTTATCATTATACTTTCTTAATTCTTGAGAACGTTCGAACAAAATGGATTCTCTTTGCATCTCAGGCATATTTTCCAATTCTGCTCTATCCTTTTCATTTTTATATTTGCCTTCTAATGGATATGGATTAACTGGTTCATTAATGTCATCATCTTCATCATCCTCACCATAAACTTCATCCATGTCATAGTCATCTTCTTCTTCATCCTCATCAGCATCACCTATATCATAGTCGTCTTCGTCTTCTTCAACACTAATACGAAACGTTAGTAAATGATTTCAAAATCATTGATAATTATTGAAAACTTACACTTTCTTCTTCTTACGTTGTGCTTTATCTGGTGTTCCACTTCTTTTGTTAGATAATGGTTCATTATCACTTTCGCTTTCTGAACCTGCACCAGCCAAGGCTAAAAGATCCTCTTCTAAATCAGACATTTCCACAATTGATATACCACAATAATCTGAGTTGTTGATGATTTCAAAATACACATTGGTCAATTTCTGATTTTGTTCGCCATTTCCAAAATTTCGAGAAATCGCGAAAATGACGAATTGGGAGATTTACTAGAACGTGATGCATCACCTGACTAAAATGCCAAGGGGCAACACATTTTCGGATTTCATAAAAATTTAGTAACAGAAAGTTGCAATCAGCATTTAACATAAACTTATTAATCCAAAAAGACCCTTTAGAGAAGGTGTTTTGATGATCACACAATAGTTAAAATGGCACAGAGGCCGACTGCAAAGAGATCACCTTCAATCTTAGTTACAGACTCAAGAAACGCCAACCACAAAAGTGCTCCTTTTGCAGGTGCTGCACACAACAGCAGTAACAATGGTTCAAATCATCTCAGTAAAACAGCCAGACTTAAAAAGAGGAATAGTGGGAAATTCAGTGATATCTCAGTCTCAAACATATTGTCAGATGTTAGTGATATCCCATCAGGACGAAGAGAGGAAAGATTGTCTAGCGGGTCTATCAATCTAGGTAGTTCTCTTCGTGATCAAAGGAGGAAGCTTTATATGAAACCTTTTCAACCATTACCATCAAGAACTTCAAAAACTTCACAAAAACTTGTTTTAATTCCAGATGAAGATGAAGAGTATGATCATGAAATTGGTGGTCCAAGACCTTCTTCTAAATCTGCTAGATCAAAAGCTGAAAAAATGTCCAAGGAGAAGAGAGGTAAAAAATTATCAAGAGTTACAGCATATTTAGTTTCAGATGGGTTCAACTTGAAAAGAACTGCACAATTTTTGAAAGAAACGCATGATATTTATCCAAGAATCTATGACGAAGCTTTATATTGTCCTTATTGTTTACCCTTATTGCCTGGTAGAGATGGGTTTAGAATTAAATCTAACAAATCAGCAAAGAATGCGAGTGGTGTTGCTTATATGGAAAGACTTATAGACACATCTGAAAGAAGAGATCATCATTATGAGTATTATAGCGGTGTTGAAACTCCAGAAGATGCTAATAACAATTATGAGATTGATAAACCTGAAACTGAAGAAGCTAATTATGGTCCATTTGATCCATCAGAGCCCCAATTTTTCGCAGAGAATGTTCAAGAGAATAGTGCAGCATCGAATGCAAAATCACAAGAAATGATCAAACATCATGCTGAAATGTTTATATTCAACTATGGGGTTGTTGTGTTTTGGAATTTTACAGAAATCCAAGAAAAGAACATTCTTGGTGATATATCCTTTGCTAGAAATGAAAATGATAATAAACAGCTATTGATAAGGCCTATTGATGAACATGATATTGAAAAGGAACAGTTCCATTTTGAATATGATATGGATACAGAAAGACCAAGAATTTATAATGATATGATTACGTTACGTTCTGGTGATCATTTAATCAAATTAACAATGTCTCATGCAATTGCACAATCCACAAAATTATGCAGGTTTGAATCGAGAATCACACCTATTCTATATTCAGTTTCCAAATTACCTAAAAGATTAGCATTGACTGGGAAGTTGGGTTTGAAGCGTGAACAACTTATCAAGAAATCTGGTAAGTTGTTTAAGTTAAGAGTTGATGTCAATTTATCATCAAATGTGTTGGATACACCTGAATTCTTTTGGACTTTTGAACCAAGTTTACATCCATTATATAATGCTGTAAAGGAATATTTGGAAATTGATCAAAGAGTTGAAGTATTAAATGATAGATGTAAGGTGTTTTTAGAATTCATTGACATTGTTGCTGATTCAATTGCTGAAAAGAATATGACCAGAATCACATATATGATTATCACAGTTTTCTTTTTATCATTGGTTGTTTCTTGTTTGGAGATTTTTGTTAGATATATGATTATTGATCGTAATAAGCATTTTAATTAGTCATTTATAGTTTGCATTCATTACTACCTAAGGTTAAGGAGTTGTATTATGTGTAGAATCCTATTTTCAAAATGTATTACCTCTATCTATACAGATTATTTCTTGGCACCATATTTGTTAACAGTTTTACCATCTGGGATAGTGAAGAAAACAGCTGGTTTACCACCTTCAGCTTGTTTATCAAGACGGTAGTAACCCTTTCTTTCAAATTGAATGATGTCACCAACTTTCATGGAAGCAACATTAACATCAGCCAAACCTTCTGTGTGGAATTCAGTCTTTGGAGTTAAAAAGTTTTCGAAATCATCACCATCTTCTAATTTATCTTTGGTGATTAAATGATCAAAATCAACTAAATCAACAGAAACTTTTTCTGGAGTATCAGCTAACCAAGTAACTTTATGTTTAGTCTTACGGAAGTCACCATCCAAATTCAATTTAGCTTCAATTGATTTAACATGTTCACCTTCTTTGACGAGTTTGGTGATGATAACATTACCCCAATCCATTAAAGTTAATTCTTCACCATCTTCAAATGAATCAGCATCTTCTTGATCAATCAAGATATCAGAAGCATAGATGACATCTTTTTCGCCAACATCTGGATTTTTCTTATGTTTTGGTTTCTTTTCAGTGTATGGTTTAGCTGGACCATCAACAATATGAACTTTAACTGGTGAAACGACAGCAGTGTGACGTGGAGCAACTGGATCAATAACTTTCTTGTTGGCAGCCCAGATAATACTCCAATCCAAATTGATAATGTTTTTAGATGGACCTTGAGAAATAACAAAGTTTTTCAAACCTTCAACAGTCATACCTCTACGTCTAACACCTCTAACAGTTGGGAATCTTGGGTCATCCCAGTTTGAAACGTAGTTCTTATCAACAAACCATTGTAATTTACGTTTTGATAACAAAGTTCTAACAAAGTTAACTCTGGCAAATTCCCACAAATGAACCTTTCTAATATTTAAAGCTTTCAAGAACCATTCATATTGAGCATCACGATCTTTATATTCAATGGTACGTAAAGCGTGTGTAACACCTTCTAAAGAATCAACAACTGGAACACAGAAATCATAAGTTGGGTACATTTTCCATTGGGAACCAGTTCTATGATGTGGAGTTAAATTACATCTGTAAATAACTGGATCTCTTAAAGCCTTGTTTGGATTGTCAACGGAAATTTTAGCACGAATACAGTTTTTCAAACCTTCTTCAGTAGCATTCTTCATGTCTTCAGTGAAAATCTTCAAATTTTCTTCAACAGTACGGTCACGTCTATCAGAGGCAATACCGTCCATTCTATTTTGTCTCATTTTTTCTAATGGTGTATCATCAGCATAAGCTTTACCTTCTTTAATCAATTTAACAGCTAAATCATACATGTGGTCAAAGTAATCTGATGAATAAGTTTGCTTATCACCTTTGATACCTAATAATCTTAAATCTTCAATAATTGATTCTTCGAATTCAACTTTTTCTTTTGAAGGATTGGTATCATCAAATCTGATAATCAATTTACCATGGTATTGATCAGCAAAGTATTTGTTTAAAATAGCAGCTTTGGCATGACCAATATGTAAATATCCAGATGGTTCAGGTGGGAAACGAGTGACAACTTGGCCATCGACAGCATCTTTCAAATCAATATCAAAGTTAGCTTTATGGGTTTCTTTTTTACCATCTGGTTTAACTTTAGCTTGTTTTCTTAATTCAGCAACAGATTTAGTGAATAATTCAGAAATACCACCAAATGTTTTGTTTGATTCAAGATGAGTGTACCAACGGGAAACGTTGATGTAAACGGTATTTTTGATAACTGAACCAATGACACCGTTTGATCTCAAGTAACCCCAGACAGCGATATCAGCTAATGAAGGTTTGTAACCAACAATGTATGAACGGTAGTTTAAATGAGCATCTAATTTTTCTAAAGAAACTGATAATTTTTTGAAATCTTTAATAGTTAATTCTTCAGCAGCGAATTTGATCCATTCTTTTGAAGCATCACCTTCTAACAAGACTTTTGGGAAATCAGCAGCCAATTTTTCCAAAGCTTGGTTATCAACAAAAGTTTCATCACCTTTAGTTAACTTGACAGCAGCTTTATCGACAGCTTTTTCGTCAACAAAGTCAATCTTGATGGCGGTTTCGGTTTGGGAATTGACAAACGCAGCAGCAATCAATGCCGGGTAGGCAACGACTGGAGCCTTAGCAGCAACGGTTAAAGTGTAGGACATCTTCAATGAGCGTTTCAAAGATGGTTTTTAAAAGAGTTCAGTCATTGACGTTTTCATGATTTTTTTCTGAAGTGAAAAATATCGTTGATACGGCCACTACTTTTTGCAAAATTTTGGATCTTAATCCAAAAAGGTAAAATTTCAAACAGCATCAACAAGTTTTCATAAGGTCAAATCAGACAGAAAATGAATCAACCAAAGTTTTTGCCATTGGATACTAGAGCTGCTACAACATCTTTGAGGCAACCGAAAGAATTACTTTCGTTTTCCAGAACTTTTGATGGTGAATATGTCAATGATGATTCGAGTTTGAGTTATTACTTCTTGCCAGATTCAGATATTGATACAAATATCGATTTAGGGGCTGGTTTCAAGAAGTTCAAAAAATTTGATGAAGAAAGAGATGGTGAATTTGTTGGTTTGCTAGGTGCCATTAAGAACTATGAAGAGAAAAATGATACAAAAGTTAAAGCAGATATAATCACATGGAGAGGTATAATGACAAAATTGATGACTTTGCATCAAAACTTGAGAGATCCACTAGACTTAAATGTTGTGTATTTTGATGGTCATATATTCATGCAAGAGGATAAAGCACTAAAGATGTCTCGTGAAAAGAAACCAAATCTTGAACACCAAAAATTAATGTATTCTGGTTATAAATTTGAAACGATAGCCACGCTGCCTAAACCATTAACAGAAGCTTCAAGAGCAATGATTGATAAAAATTCCAAGAAAATTACAAATAACTGTGAACAGTACTGCTCAGTTGTTAAGACGGGGATTGGTAAACAAAGGATAATAATTGGTGGTGAAGTTGACTGTGTATGGGATTATAAACCTGAAAGCGGTAACCCATTATCTCATTATGTTGAGTTGAAAACTTCAAAAGCCATCAATGAACCAAGTCAATCTGTCAAGTTTGAAAAGAAATTATACAAAACTTGGGCTCAATGTTTTTTATTAGGTATACAAAAAGTGATTTATGGATTCAGAGATGATAATTTGATTCTAAGATCGGTGGAACAATATAAAGTTGATGAAATTCCAGTTCTTTTGAAAAACAACCCTGTCAATACAAATCCAAGAAAGATCAATTGTATCGATTCATTGAAATGGTACGGTGCTGTTGTTGAATGGATCGTTAAAAATGTTCCAAAAGAAGAATCAAAAGCATTCAGATTAAGTTATGACCCATCAACAAAATTATTATCATTATTTGAACTAACACCAGATGTTGGTTCTAGTATCCTTGAAGGAGGTTTGCTCACAGAGGATTTCAAGAATTGGAGAATAAATAGAAGAGACGCCAAAAAGTGAGGCTGATCTGTTGTTTGATGTGAGTGAATTGTTGGTTTATGTTTTGCATTACTATTGGATAAATGTCACTTCAGAGCACTTCTCCTGAAATAAGCTTTGAAGACGGCTATAGTGAATATATAACGTTTAACCAGAATCAAAAATGATTGGCTACTCTTTAGTTTTACGTATATCAAAAAGCTACTAGAAATTAACAAAAGGAGTGTAGGTTCTTAAAAGAAAGACTTTGAAACGAGCTCTCAACCGAAGTTTATCACTACATACTATGGTGTAGAAGCTAAAGATTATACTTTTTTAATCTAACCATTAAGCTCTAGAGGCTCTGAATATTTAATAAAGTGATGTTATAATGTGAGTGTTCATTGATCATACTTCCCATATAAATCAGCAGCAAAATGACGAGCAATCTTTTCTTTTCCAATATTAGTGATCTTTTCAAAATCATCTTGCTCCAACTCAAATGTAAAAATATTCAATGCATCAACCAATCTTTCAACTTTAGATGAAGTTGTCAAAGGTAAGATCCCTTGTTGATAAACCCATCTTAGCAAGATTTGTGACTCACTCTTGTTATATTTCTTCTCTAACTCAGGTAAAATATCATCCAATGGACCTGGACGAGCTCTAAACAATGGAGCTAATGGAGAATAAGCTTCAATCAAGATATCATGCTCTTTTGCAAATTCCAAGATCTTTGGGGATTGACCTTGTAGATAAGCATGGAACTCAATCTGGTTAACTTGTGGTTTGATCACAGTAGCAACTTTATTAATTCTTTCTAAATGCTCAACTGAGAAATTGGAAACACCAACATTTTTAGCCAATCCATCTTTGTACAATCTCTCAACTTGTAACCAAGCCTCCTCTAACGTGATCCCAACAGTCTCTGGCGAGATCCTAGGTGTATGCAAGAGATAAAGATCCACATACTCCAACTCTAAAGTTTTCAACCCATTTTGTAATGCTTCATACGGACCAGAACTTTTCAAGACCCCTGGAGATCCAGGACTATACTTATCAGTAATAAACAATTGAGATCTTGGGACACCGGATCTTTTAATCCCTTGACCAACTTCATAATGGGTGGAATAAGCTTCTGCTGTATCGATGTGTCTAAAGCCAGCAAGGATAGCATCTTTTGTACCTTCAATCAATTCTTCAATTGGTTCATGTTTTTGATCTTCTGGTCTTGAACGTTTACGTAGTTTCCAAGCAGTCCCAGAACCGAATCCTAGTGCTGGTACTTTGGCTCCTGTGGCTGGGAATGTGAATGTTGGAATGTTTGAGACTGTCATTGATTAATTATCTTATGCTAATGCTTTCAAGATTTGATGAAACTGTATTGTTGAAGATAATGGTGGGTATTTATATTTCATTTGTTTCCCGCTTATACTACCTAATTGGGTAATCCCGTTGATAACGAAATATTTCACAAAAGGTTACAATTCAAAACACATTTATAAATAAATTATTACATATCAAATCTAGTCCATAATAAAATGTAGCGAGTCAATTCATCTTCTTGACTTCCGAGCACTCTTACTTCTATGTCTCACGATAGCTGCGCTTGTTGGACTTTTAGGGGTATAGAATCTTGTGTAAGCAGGATCATATTGTAATGTTCTATAAGGGGTTTGGAAAGGTGTTTGGTGCAATGGAGTCTGAGCTGGTGGTGGGCCTTGGTGTGATTGACCATTGTGTTGGTATGGTGCATCATATTGTGAATAATTTCTATAGGTACCAAAAGCAGCATTTGTTAAAACTAATGAACCAACAGTTATCAGAAACAAGAAAGTCATTGATTTCCAACTAATTGGTTTGATAAATCCATTAATAATTTCTGCAAATGTTTCAGCTCCAATTTTGGCTCTTCCCACAGTGGTTGGATCTTGATTCATACATTTTTCCCATTGTGAACATGCAGCTTCTAATGCAACGACTCTTTTACCTGGCTGACAATTGTTTCTTAGGTATTCTCTTGAACATAGGGCAATTTCTTGAATGATATCTGAAGCATAAGAGTCCACTTTATTTTCCACGTCTGCCTTAACAGTAGATATAAATGAGTAGACAAAATATAGAAGAATAGACACTATTAAAACATTGAAAATGAGTTGTAGGTATAATGAAAGGATATAAGGCAATTGAGGGTCAATCAATGATTTGAATTTGAAGCTGAACAATAATGATAACCAACTTTTGGATCTAGATTTTTTCTTAGATTTTTTTCTATCATCCTCTTCATCATCGTCATTGCCATCTTTATCATCAATCCATTCATCATCTTGTTGTTTATTCAGACTACTTTTTCTTTTAGTTGAATGTGAAGAATGACGAACATTATAAGGACTTTTGAAATTAGATTTTGAGTTCCCATTAAGTGTGTCTGTCAATGGACTGGCATGTCTAACAGAAGAAGACGATTTTGAAAACCCTGGGGAGTGATGATGAATGATATCATTTTTGCTTGGTGACAATACAACTCTAGCAGCTTTTGTTGGGTTTAATTGTTTATTTGAATTCAAAGAACTTTTTAATTGAGGGTGTTTAGAAACTAGTTGTTGGGAAATATCTGGATCCAGGTATGTAACTGATTTCTTGAGAATTGATAGAGGTGGATTGGTCTTTGGTATTTGTGTATCTTTTGAAGGTGAGGCAATAATCAATTCACTGTCTTCAGATTTCTCATTTGATGTTGGCGTTGAACTGTTGGCTGCACCTTTAATACGATTCATTACTGAATTCTTGTACAGATTTGATTTAGATTTGTGGGTCAATACCGATGGTGAATTATTTGTTGAGCTGTCAGAACTTTGACTATTCAGATCCACTAGAGCTGGTGAAAACTGTTGAACAGATTGCCCCTGTCTGTACTGCTCTCTATAAAGTGGAGTCTTTGGGTTGTTTTCAACATCTCTGAAATCTAATTTACTAATGTTTTCATCACCACTGAAGGAAGAACTAACACTTATTACTGAATCATTGAAATCATTTTGCTTTGGAGTTTCTGGGTTTAAATTCTGACGATTTGAAGGAGCCAAGACGTGATTATTTCTGAACATCTGATCCAAAACCTCAGGAGACTTCTTACCGGATGAGTTTGGTGTCGACATGTCTGTGAGATTGTATAGAGAATGTATGGTTTGGAAAAGGTAAACAATGATTCTTTCAAATGTTTATGTCTTGGTGGAAGAAAATTCGAAAATGTAAACAAACGATTGGTCTCTGATTTACGCAAGTGCTTGTGCTGGTCCCGCCTAGAGGATGGCAACGGATTTAATACGTGAATATTTTCGCTCTCGAATAGGCCTAATTTTGTCGTCTCTGAAAACCGAGTACGCCAAAACCGTGAGTAGGGTAATCCCTTAACTATGGGGATTTTGGAATAGGACACTACTTTCTTCCACTATAAAGTCTGGAGTTTTATACGTATAGAAAGTAATATAAATAAACACAATCAGATGTGCAATATGCTTTGAATATTGTTTCAAAGAGCCAATTACCACTGTAGATGTATTAAAATTATGTTTTTGCCTTATAAAAATGCTTCAATCAAGCCTTAAAATTTCCCCCTGCTAAACACCATATCCAATGCAACATGGATGGAAAAACATTTATTTTCTCGCAACAAAAGGAGGAATCATTCCAGAACTACTTGGGATCAATAAAAAAGGTCCTAAAGAACACTACTGATAGGTTATTGGGCCTTTATTCCTTGAAACTCGCTTTTCCATTAGTATACTCTCGGTTTGCCAATTCTCGCTTCGGAACACGAATTTTGGCCAAAATCAAACCGAAAATGAACCGTTTCCATCCTCTAGTCCCGCCTGATGCTAGGCTCAGATGAGAGTAATTTTCGGAACAAGAAAAAAGTCATTTCTGTAATTTCCAACACAATAACCTCAACAATTGGGCACCAAAACCTACAAATGTTAAAAAAAAATAGGCATGGAACCATTATAAAAGCCATTATTTTACACTGTATAGCATTCATTTAACTAAAAAAATGGGTTTTGCCCGCAAAAAAATAAGAAGTTTGCGATTTCTGTGGATTGAACACAGGACCTTTAGATCTTCAGTCTAACGCTCTCCCGACTGAGCTAAAACCGCTTCTTGTTGAGTTGTTTTTCTTTTGAGCAGCCGCGACTAGACAAACCGCGGGCCGCGGTAAAGTTTCACATCAGTATTTTAGCTGCTGAGAGATTGCAATTGGTGTAATAACGTGATGATATTGTTACTTAGCTTCAGAAGTATATACTGAGGATGTTCTTTCTCATTTTTTCTGCGGTTTATTGATGTTTGACGCGGTTGGATGAAACCACTAAAACCGTTCACTGATCAACAATAAAAAAACGTCTTCTCGACCATCAACAGTAACAATATATACATTCCTATTTTATCCATCATACGGTTGATTTTATTAACCATTTAGGATGCTCCGGCCTCTAGACCAATGATATTTTATTAATCAGTAAGCATTTGGAGCTGCTCATTGTGTTAATTCGTCGCTAAAACTGATACCTCCCATGGTTAATTAAAACTCCGCTAAGAATACCCTTTAAGGATTAATACCAGGCGCTTACTGAAAGTGGCTAAAACTTCAAACATAAGAGCAGGCAATTATAAAAAGAAGCAGTTTATAATCTATCTCTCTTCCACAAAGCAATCAAATCATTCAATTCTATTTCAACGTACCCAATTATGTCGACCAAAACTGTTTTGCTTACTGGTGCTTCAGGGTTCATTGCCCTCCACATTCTTGACCTATTGTTGAAAAAAGGCCACCATGTCATTGGTACAATTAGATCTCCAGAGAAAGGTGAAAAGCTTAAAGCTCAATTCCAAAAAGAACATCCAAATTCTCAATTAGAATTTGAAATAGTTCATGATATTGCTACTGAAGGCGCTTTTAATGAAGTTTTGAAAAACCATCCAGAAATTACTGATGTTTTACATACTGCATCTCCATTTTCATTTGGCTTAAACAAGGATTTGAAAGAAGCTTACTGGGTTCCAGCTACTCAAGGCACTAAAAATGTGTTGGAAGCTATCAAGGCGTATGCTCCACAAGTTAAACATGTTGTTATCACTTCTTCATTCGCTGCAATTGTCAATCGTGAAAAAGGTGGTGATGAAACATTCATTCATACTGAAGAAACTTGGAATCCAATTACCTGGGATGATGTTGATGGTGAAGCTAAAGCTTATACCGCTTCTAAGAAATTAGCTGAAGAATTAGCACGTAAATTTGTTAGAGATGAAAACCCAAATTTCACTTTAACTACTGTCAATCCACCTTATGTCTTTGGACCTCAAAAATTTGAAGATTCATTAGTTAGTCCAAATTTGAACACTTCAGCTGAAATTGTTAATAAGTTACTGTCATCATCTCCAAATGATACACATTTCTTTGAACAACCATTTGGAACTTCAGTTGATGTTCGTGATGTTGCATTACTTCATGTTTTACCTATTGAAAATGATGAACTGGCAGGGAAAAGGTTGTTCCCAACTCAAGCAGCTTTCAATGGACAAGTTTTATTAAACATCATCAATAAAGAGTTCCCTGAATTGAATGGCAAGATTGCAAAAGGTTCACCAGAAGGAGCTGAGGAGAAAGTTAAAGAAACTGAAACTTTTTATGATACTTCAAAGACTTTAAAATGGGCAGGAATTAAACAATGGATCCCATTAGAACAAACCCTCAAGGATGCTGTTTCTCAAATCTTGACCTTCAGAAAAGCCAAGTAGTGCAGCTTGAGAAAAATGAGGTAGACACCTCTGGAGTTAAGAGCTGTGAATAGAGAGTACATCATCACCCTAAAACTCTTCAAATAGCTGTTATTTGTCTGAAATGAATGTTTACCCAATTAAACTTGTGAATAGCATTACTGAATGTAGTATTCTGTAAGTTATTGGTTAGATTCCACTTTGTTTGTGCTTGATTGGAACCATCAAGATTGAAGATTTCAGCCATATCGTTTATAACTTCTGTCATTTTGATCTGTGTAGTCCACTAGACTCATCATCTTATATGACCTAGATCCCGATGTAGTCCAACTTAGTCTACTCTAGTCTCCCGTATACGGTCCCGTCCACTCCTCCGGGCTCGTTGCAAGCGCGAATTTTGGCTGAAGCGAGGACTAGATTTTAAAACTTGACAATTTGAATTTAAACAAACTAAAATCCATAAACTTTTTGATCTTAAAAGCGTTTATAAGAATATCATCAATTCAATTGTCTCAATCTTCTTTGATCCAAGTTCATATATCCATCAATATCCAATTCATTACTACAGATCTCTTTTATATCATCCATTTTTTTTTCGTTGCAAAAAAAACAACCTACAAGAAAACCAACATCTTAAACTAAATCAACACAATAAACACAATGCGTCCAACTTCAATCAGTCTTAAACACGTCCCATTAATCAGATTTGTCGGTGGTAGACATCCACGTCCAAGTAAGTAATCCAATCCCCTATAAACTCTTTTTTTTTGGCAGAACTAATTCTAATACCCCAGCTATAGCTCATATTGACTCATCAGTTAAAGCACACCCAATGTCAAATGGTATAATACCAGGAGGTAAAGGTACTTTGAAAGCTTCTTCATTAGCTGCTACAAGACCATCCAAACCATCCAGTACTACACAATCCAAGAGCTCGAAACCATATGATTACGTTTCCCTCAATGAATTACCTTCAAGATTTAAAAACAGACCATTAGAAGATGCTGAAATTGATAATGTTAATACTGGTGGTGCTAGTCTGTTATTCTAAGGAACCAAATTGATATGCTGTATCTAAACACATTTATGGAGAATTTTATGGTTTTTAATATTATGAGTGAGCAATGAAGCAAAGAATCAACACAAAAGTGAGAAATCATACAACGGGGGAACGAAATGAAGAATCAAATTGCTTCCCAATATTATTTATATTGTCTTTTAACACCAAAACGTCTAAAATACATATTTAATCTGTTTTTTGAACAAGAATTGTAGCTCTTAATGTTCATGATGCCCCTAAGAGTGGCTATACCATAATCTTTCACGTGACCTGATTTTTCAAGATTTCAGAAAAACACAATTTGGTGTGTTTGCCACTACAAAACATAAGGACAAGATCTCTATCAATTGATATCAATTAAAACTCAATTACTTATTTCAAAGATGGATCACGATCCTTTCAGATGGGGGAGACCTAACGATGCCACTTATGGTAAATACAACAATCAAATTGCCAATGCTAGTTTAAATAATGCTTCTGCTCAAGAAGCTGCCATGCCAAAGATGAATACTCAACAACCAATTGTCACAGGTACTTCAGTTATAGCTATAAAGTTCAATGAAGGTATAGTGATTGCAGCTGATAACTTGGGTTCATATGGTTCATTAGCAAGATTTACCGACGTGGAAAGATTATTCCCAATTGGTGAAAATGCAGTTGTTGGTATAAGTGGTGATATTTCAGATTTACAATATGTTGGTAGAATTTTAGAGGATTTAGAAATTGAAGAGAATTATGATTCAGATGGTCATTCATTAAGAGCTAGTCATATACATGAATACTTGCAAAAAGTTTTCTATCATAGAAGATCTAAAATGGATCCATTATGGAACTCTGTTATCGTTGCCGGTGTTGACGATGATAAACCATTCTTAAAATATGTTGATTTATTAGGTGTGACTTATTCTGCACCAACTTTAGCCACTGGGTTTGGTGCTTATCTTGCAATTCCATTATTAAGAAAAGTTGTTGATAAAGAGGAAGATGTTGCCAATATTGATGAAGAAACTGCACAAAATGCAGTTAAAGAAGCCATGAAGGTGTTATACTATAGAGATGCCAGATCATTGGATAAATATTCCATGGTTACCATTTCAAAATCCAAAGGTGTTGTTTTCGAAAAGAACTTGCACTCTGAGAAACAAAGCTGGAGATTTGCCAAGGATATCAAAGGTTACGGTACACAAGTTGTATAGGTCCCAATTGGATAATATCATGATATGAGTACAGAGTTCAGATTTGTAGTTGATAATCCACCACTTCAGGTATTCTCCGGGTCCAACGTAGAAGCTTCCGAAGAAGAAAAGGAAGCCATGGAAGCCTCACGTCAAGGAGCTAAAATCCAGACACAACTCATCACACCATCAGCACAGACCTAAACACACTCTAAATCTTTTCAAAAGCAGTATAAAACTAGCTGGTAATCCATAATTAAATTATATTAAACCTATCCCTCTGTTTACCCTTCCAGTCAGCTCGGTCCCAGACGGTATTCTCAGTTTACGCTGGCAACCAACGAGAAATCAAAGCTTGGAGGTACGCTGAAATCTGAAAATTGGTATCTTTGAACGCCAAAAAAACATAGAATCCAAACATCCAACAACAAGGTCACACTAGAAACAGCTGCTAGATTATCATTCGATCAATTGATGATTAGCCCCTGAATGGAAGTTTTGAGCCCATCACTATTTTTTTTTGCGGTTAAAAAGAAATTATCCAAAAACAACAACAACTCCAACTTGTTTTGCTTAAGAAGCTCTACATAATTCTTCTTGAAACCACAAGAGAGGTGAAATTATCTCCAAATTCAGCTATCCCAAACTTCTTAATTTGGTTTATAGAAGAGTTCTCAATCTCAAAATCCTATATTTTCAGGTTCAGCCATCTCATCGCATCTCATAAAGCTTCAAACATTCCTGGAATATCATTCTCACTCTATAGACCATGTCTTTTGATATAACAGTGCTAGGCTCATCAGGTGGACCTCTCGAAGGTATAACGTGCTCATATATCCTGAAACCTTCATACATTACATATAAGGATATCATTCAAGATGAATTGAAACAATATCTAATTGCAATAGATGCAGGGTCTGGCTTGAATAGAATAACAGAAATCATAAGCACTGAAAGAACAAAAGAGAAAGATACGCTCGCTATGAAAGTGCTAAGCTATTACAATGACCCATTACCAATTGATCAATATTCTCATCCAAATATTTCATTCTCTCATGAATATGGTGTTTGCAAACTGAATAAAGACTCAGCACCAATTGAACTATCTTTTAAAATACTGGACCTCATCAATAATTTTCTAATATCACACCCTCATCTTGATCATATAAATGGGTTGGTTATCAACTCTCCTGGATTCCACTACCACTCTTCAAAATCTGTATATGGATTGAAAGAAACTACAGAAGCTTTACAAAATTGTATTTTCAATGATATTATATGGCCAAATTTAGTCACTGAACAAAATGGATCTTTTTTGAAACTGATTGAATTGGAGCCAACAAAACCAATGAACATTGATGATATTTATGAAGTTACACCATTTGAACTAAACCATGGCAAGAAACATGACAACAAGACAGAATATAAATCAACTTCATTCCTTATAAAAGATTCCAAAACTGATCAATACATTCTAATATTTGGTGACGTGGAAGCTGATAGAAATGCACAAAGTTCCAAAAATAAAATAATCTGGGAAAAAATATCAGATTTAATAATAAGGCGAAGTTTGAAAACTATTTTAATTGAATGTTCTACACCAAATTTACCTGCTAAAGAACCAAGATTTGGTCATATGACTCCTGATTCATTGATTGAAGAGCTTTGTACACTAGGAGAGTTGATCTCTTCCAAAAAGAGCCGATATGATGTCGAACCACCTTTGAAAGATTTGAACATTTTAATCACACATGTTAAAGAAAGAAGATCTGGTCATGAACCGAGAAGAGTTATTTTGAATGAATTGAATGAGTTGAATGAGAGATACAAGTTGGGGTGTCATTTTAGTGTTATGTTAACTGGTTTAACGTATACAGTTTGAAGAGTAATGATAATAATCCAGCATATTTTATGTAGTTTCAAATCAATTGCATTTTTTTTAAAAGTTCTAAACAAGTATAAAAGAGGAATAATATAACATAAAAATAAACAACAATCACATCAATTTTTTTCTAGTCTCTGTTCAAACAATGAAATAACCTTCAGTTGATAACTCAGACAATTGATCAAATGGTAATGATTTATCACCTTCAACTTTAACAACATCAAGAACCTTAACTTTACCCAATGTATTGACTGGGTTTTCATTAGTGAAACTAACTTCAATTGGGAATAAACTATCTTCATTAGCTTCAATTGAGAATTCCAAAACACCATTTTCACCAGGTGATAAACTTTCAATTTCAAAGAAAACACCCTCTTCAGTGATTTGAGTTATTTGAGCATTATCAGATTTTAATTCAACATTTTCTGTAGCAACAGGAACTAAAATTGTAATCTTGGAAATTGCTTCATTATAGCTCTCTGTAACTTCAAATTCTAAAGTAACATCAACTGAATCACCATTTGAACTTAACCAAGTTGAGAATTGAATTGGAATAAATTTATCATCATCTGCCTTACCAACACCTCTCCATCTTAAAACACCCAAGTTTTGATCATTTGATGGGAATGGTTTTGAAGGATTCTTCAACCCTATAATTGATTCATTTGTAAATAATGCTCTATCAACATTTGGATGGGTTTTATATTGAATACCTTCTGAAGCACCTTGAGCTTCTAATAAAATCTTGGATAATGCCAATTCTGTATCATTGATACGTAATTGTAAAACACCTTTCAATTCAGATGATGCAATGGAACCTTCACGTGTTATCTCAGCAGTGATTTTCTCTTCTAAAGTGACCAAAATACCATTATTAACCGGTCTATCATCTTGAGGAGCTGGACTAGAAACTTGTTGTGGAGTATCATGATAAGAAGGTTGTTGAGATGAGGAAAATCTTGGTTCAGGCGTAGCAATCAATGGTTCAGCACTTTGATCTTGTGGTGTTGAAGTTGTTGATTTACGTGATTTACCCAATTGTAATCCACGACCTTTTGGTGCACTTCTACCTTTGGCAAAACTTGGTTCAACTGGAGCTGGAACAAATGTTGATTGTGTAGGTGTTTGATATGATGATGGTGATGGTGAAGCAAAATCAGGTTCATTACGGAACCCCCCACCACTGATACTTTCAACATTACGACGTGCCATTTCTTTACGTTGGATTTCTTTAGCACGACGTTTTCTATCTTCTGTTGCTTCCAATTCCTTGTTACGCTCAATAATTTCTTGAATCTTTTCTTCGTGTGAATCCATTTCCAAAAAGGTTTTGATTTGTAATAATGACAAGTTTTCTTTATAACCTAATGTAATGATTTCATCAAATGCACTTAAAATTTCAAAAGCATTTTCAAAAATTTCTTGTTCATTAACAGTTCTTAATAATGAATTAACAGTTTCAGCAAACAAATGCAATGTATCAATATCTTGTAATATATTGGATTGAAGATTTGTGATTAAAATGATATATAATTCATCTAATGGCTGATAAACATATCTAACATGTTCATCTTCAACAGTTGTATGTTGGGTAGTATTATCTGACAATAAAGCTGGGAAATTTGATAATAATTCAGTGACTCTATTCTTGGTCAATTCTCTGAATTGTCTTGACAAGATAGCTTTACCACTTCTTGTGATGATAGATGCTGCTAAAACGACCATTATGTCTCTTTTATATCAATTGTATCTTATTTTTTCAACCCTTTGGGAAACCGTGTTCAAAAATAGAAAGTCAAGTATGCAACAATCAAAGCTAAGCAATCTTGATTAGATATCCTTCTTGATGAATACACGTTAATTGAATGGTTGAGTGTTGGGAAAACACGAGTCTTATTGATGCTTCTTTGTCAAGATCCAATTGGAAAGTTCCAACTCTTTGATCTTGTTGTTGACGTTTCAATTCTCGATCCAAAAAGTCAAAAATCAAAAAAAAAAAAGTCGCGAAAAAATGCATTCGCGAAGGCTACGGGCTTCTAACCACAACCTCTATACATTCAAGTACAAAAGTTATACAAATTTCAAAGTCTATGGAGCTATCATGGATTGAAAGACCAGCTTGTATTGAAAATCGCATCGTGGTATTCCTTCTCGGTTAATGCCTGTGTGCAAGGAATGATAAATGGGTAAATTACTTACTAATTGAGCAGAGGACAATAACGAGCCAAAATGTTCTTTCCTATCATTCAAGCTCATTGTGATAAAATTTGTAAGTGAGACCTGCCTCAATATGCAATTTGCAGATACTAAATTCACACCACACTGTAGAAGAAAGTTTACCAATATTGGCTAAATTGTTGATGTTAGTAGAAACTTCGACAACTTAAAATCAAAACATACCGATGTCTCTTCAAAGTTCTCTTCAGGATATTTGACAAATCCGTAGACTTCACATAGTTTTCGAATCCATTGACAAATGTTTTCAAGTTCATTAGTGCATAAATAAACTTCAACATCCAGTATAGAAAGACAAGTTTGCATAAATAGTAAATTCTCCGAATTATCTAACGAAGGGCAAGTGATGATGATGTGAAGGTTTTTGTACTTGAGCTTGTTGTATAATATTCGATCCTGTATCACTAGTTCTCCTGTTGTATTCGTTTGTTGGCTTCTTTGAAAGTCAATTAGAAGAAGGCCATCAGTTGGAGATAATATGAAATCAACATCCTTCTCACCCAATTCAACTTCAAAAATGTCAAACGAGGTATCACGATCTAATTGTTTAAGAATATTGAGATTCAATCTGGTTGAGTTGAACGATGAGTTAAAAACCAACAGATTTTCACATCGATTGTCATTTTTGAATAACGATAATTTCTTTGAAATCTTTTCAACAACTGGCTCCAGTACGGATACCTCTTCAATTGGTATATGACCCTTAGCATAAGTTGAGTTTGAGAGTAAAAGGTCAACAATAGGTGGTAAATTTTTTTTGGATTGAATACTTGATAACTTGTGTCTCTTCTTGGCAATCAAATCTTCCAAGTCTTCATCGATGCTCCTCTTGGTTGTAGACTGCTCTGTTAGATCCTGATGTGTGGTGAACATTTTTGTTGCCTCTAGACTGGTATCATTATCTGTCTTTGAATTTTCAACAACTGAAGCTGTCTGGTTGACTCTTATGTGAAAATTTTGCAAGTATGACAGCTCAGTAGCTTCACCAAATTTTGGGATCGTTATTATGGCAGCAGGTTTTGGTGATAGACTCTCTGATAAATCATGAGCTTCTTCATTTGATTGGGCTTTTATACCTATCTCTTCAATAATGTTTTCTATCAAGTATGGTCTCTGCTCCTTTATAGTTGAAAGAGTTTCATCTTCTGAAGTTAAAAGAAGCTCTACTCCTTGAACTTCTTCAGATACAACCTTAACCTCATCAACATCTTTGAATAGATCACCCAAAGTGGTCACTGGAGACGTTAATGAGATTTTATATACCGGGAACGTAGATTCAACATCAATCAAATCAAATGGAGTTTTGGGCTCACTGAAAGTCGGAGCATCATCCATATAAATAGCCCTTAGTCTATATTCAACCCCTTTCTGCAACTCCTCATTCAATATAAACTTCTCCAAGGATGAAGCCTCGGTGTTGAGACTTTTTGGAAATGAGAGATGCCATTTTGGAACAGTCGTAAGGGTTCTCTGTACACCTTGATGTTCACATTTTTGATTGTCAACAACCGGAATCTGGAAATCTGATTCTGTGAACAATGGCTTCAGTGTAGGTTCTTTGCAGTAGTCGAAATTCAAAGCAAAACCATCATTTGTATCAAGTATCTCTTCTAGATATTGCTGATCGCCTTCTTTGGGTACTTGAATAGCGGTTGGTATTTTGTGAAACGATTTGGCAAATGGATCATCATCAAGCGTGAAAGTTTCCAATTCAATAAAGTAAGATTTGATATATTCTTTGGCGCACCGTAGTTCAGTTGGTGAGTCCAATGTTAAGCTAGGCTTTAAACAAACATTGAGAAACTTGGCCACCTCTGGCGTAATCTTAAATACCTCTTTTGGTAACACATCGTTTTCTGAAAGAAGTTTTGGAGGTTGCATCGATTTGTTCCATTTGAGTTTCCCAATATTCATATGTTCTATGGTATCCACATCCCTATCCTGTTCACAACACTCACTATTACAAGGCAAAACGTATCTTTCTTTGGCTTCAATTGGCTTCAAAGTTGGAAACTCGAGTTCTTCAATCACATAGTTCGCTGTTGCAGTTTTCAAAAAGGCGGCACATCTTCTATCAATAAGCATCCTTTCTTTGAGAATGTTGGTTAACTTTGTCCTTTCACCTTCAAATATCTTAACTTCTTGTAAACTGGCAGCATAATCACACTCCCACTTTGGCATTGACCTTAGCACCACCATAGCAAAGAAAACCTTCAACCCTTGGATGTTGTGATGACAATATTAATTAACCGCTGTGTTTCTATTTTTCAAGAGTTTTAACCTAATTCAACATTTTCCAACAGAATAAAAAACAAATCATGACGACTACATGGAGGTAAAAGACAAAGTTGTGCTGAAGAGTAGATCCCATTTAATCTCAATAGTACACTTCTATATATCAGCAGTAGAACCATCAAACATTTCATTTCTGTTTCTTGGTGGTAACACCTTCCTCCTCAGCTGTAGCATCTGGTCCTTCAACTTCATCTATAGAGCGTTTCGCCGTAAGTGGCTCTTCATCTTGATCATCAGCAACATTCTTGTGTGCCTCTGGGTTATCTTCATTTTCATTCTCTGAGCTTAAAGCCTTATCCAGCTCTGAAATATCTTCCTCGCTCAACTCAAAGTCATCTGCATCATCAAATATATTTGCTTGACCTTCTGAGGTTGGATGTTCATCTGATTGGCCTTGGTTGGCTAGATCTTCATCCTTCAAAGAATAAATTTTCTTCATCTGGCTTCTAAAGCTTTTACGAGATGATAGCAGAAAGCATAAACAATCAGATGGGGAGTTTTTTGTTGTGCTTGACATCAACAAAGTATACATCTCAATGATATCATGTAAAAGGAGTGTTTCAGCTAAAGTGCTCGATTCCTCAATTGAGGTATCATCAAAATCTTTGAAAGTCAACACCAATTCTTCATCCTCATCAAAAGGGTTTCCGTGTTCAGTGAAAGTTTCTCTAATATATCCAAACATTTCAAGCAATGTAGAGTTTAAGATAGAAGTATCATCAAATAAGTTAATAACATTTTCATATTCTGAAGGTAAATTAGCAAAGTCTTCTGGTGATACTGGACACAATAGATATGGGAATACAGGTGTTTGTAAAATGATAGGTATGGGGCAATATTCAGAACTTTCAGGATTACTAGAATGGTATTCAAGCTCTTCTCCTTCTGCATTCTCTTCAGCGTCATACTCCTCAATATCAGCAGTTTCATTTGCTTCGGTGTAATCATTACTTTCAACAGCATCACCCTCATTATTGTCAATGTTTTCTTCAGCTTTTGAAGTTTCATTATTGTGATCTTCTAACTCTAACTCTTCCTCCTGAACTTGCTCATCTTGGTGTGAGTTTTCACTGACAGCCACTTCATCTTTGTGTTCCTCAACACCTGCTTGATTTTCAGTTTCAGCGATCTCATCTTTATCATCCTCATCTTGCGTAGGTCCCACTGAGGTTTCCACATTCTCAACAGCAGTATCATTGACAGTGTCTGTAACTTCTTCTGATGGCTCAAATATCACCTCTATATTTGTTTCTTCTTCATTCAATGTTTCATTAATTCTATTTTGCGTGTCATCTTGGTTTTTCTTTTCAGATAGTGTAGTACCATCTTCTTCTGGTTGTAGAGATTTTTCTTCAGGGTTGTTATCTTCACTGTCATTGTGCTTCTCTTTATTAAGGTTTTCCTCTAATTGACTATCAAAATCAGCTGTGGCCGCAACATTGACTAGCTTAGTGTCTTGAGGTTCCTCTTCTCTAGCAGTAGGTACGCTCCTTTTATCTTCATTCTGGCTTTCCTGAGCTGTATTTGTGTCATCAAACTCCTCAACTTCTTCCTTTTGAGGTGAAACATAGTCTAATGGTGATTCTGCTTCAACATCTTCATTAACAGTAGCATCTATTTCCTGGTCATCTGACTCTAGAAAATGAGCCTCCTCTATATCCACATCTTCCTCCCCTTTTTCACTAAGTTGGTCATCAATATTCATCTCATCATCCTCTGGCACGTCTGATAAAAGGTCAATATGTTCAGCATCCTCTTCTTTCCCACTAGCGTCATCTATCAATATATCTCGGGGGCTATCATGAACTTCCATTTTTATATCTTGTCTGATTTCGTCATCTTTCATTGCAGTGTCTATTTGGACGCTTCCAGCTTCCATTGTACTATCCATTCCCTATAAGATCACAAAAATACTCACCTCAATAATCAGAAAATAGCACTTTTTCCCAATAGAGTTAAAGAAAAAAGTGTAAATGAATGAAACTTACCAATATTGAACGGCCAAAAATACTGAGTTTTTTCAATTGTATGATTGTTGCAGTTCTCTTTGTTGGAATTTGGGATTTTATGAAGCACGCCTTCTCAAAAATTCTGAGCTTGATTTTTTCAGTCAATTGAAAGGTACACATCCGGACATTTTCGGTTGTCATAGCAATATTTTACCCGCTTGATATTGGCAGAATTGTTTGAAAGCTGGATCAAAACAACTTTCAACCTTTTCTAATTCATCAACTTCGAACATTGTACAGGGAAACGGTATTCTGGAAGGCTTCAATGCTGGTATTTGTCTGTCTGAAGCTTGAAACCTTAAATATGGTGTGTTTTATATTCGAACGTTGTCTGAATTGAAATCAAGACGGGAGTTACGAAACATCTGAAGTTCATCAAGGATTTCTGATCTTAGCTCCTTTTTTAATCGTTAATAGAAAGATCCCACTCTATTCCATCCCAAGACGATCTAGAACTTATTGATTGCGTCTTTACGGTGTTTGAATCCATCTGGAAGATCAATGTTTCAGCTTTTTTCATTTATGGGTGGTGGGTGATCAAGAAAATTTCAACTTCATACCAAAACGACATCAACCCAAAATTTTAGATTCTTTCAATAGCTAAAGGCAGCTTTGGTGTCAAATATCATTCAAATTTGATTTATGGATTGCTCCTTCACCATTTACCTTTAGTCTGAATCAGATTTATCTTGACAAACGATACCATTAGATGCTGATCTGGCGGCTAACTTCAACATGAGTTTAATGAGACAATTGGAAGAGATAATTGAGAGTGATGAACTGGAGGACTGGGAAAACCAAGCTCCAAAACAGGTTAAATGGCAGGGGGTTCAAAAGGATAATTGGTTTAATGAGGTGGCCACCTCAAACAGGCCTCAGAATCATTACTCAACAGAAGGTATCGGTGAGCGGCATTATAATGGAGAAAGTCAATACAGTATACCAGCTACAAAGTTTCATGGAATTCAATCGGTTGACTACTCTTCACAAGATGAAGAAACAGAATGCAGAAAGTCATCTATGTCTTTTGATAATACTTCAGATACATCCAACATACACCACTTCAACACTTCAACAAATGACTCAAGACTCCCCACATCAGTACTATCAGATAAGGCTAGATCCATATTTGACTTTCACTATTTTAACAAAATGCAGTCCAAATCTTTCAAGCCAATCTATGAGGAGGATAACAACTGTGTGATTAGCTCCCCAACTGGTTCAGGTAAGACTGTGCTATTTGAACTTGCCATCCTAAGGTTATTGAATCTGACTAATGACCCCAATACCTTGAAGGTTTTGTATATATCGCCCACAAAAGCACTTTGTTTAGAACGAGAGAAGGATTGGTGCTCTAAATTCTCATCCTATGGATTGACTGTTGGTGCACTAACAAGTGATACAAGCTATTTAGAAACAGATAAAGTGAAAAAGGCCAACATCATTATAACGACTCCAGAAAAATGGGATTTGGTGACACGAAAATGGGCAGACTATTCAAAGCTTTTTAAGCTTATAAAGTTGCTATTGGTTGATGAAATTCATATTTTGAGAGATAATAGAGGTTCAACATTGGAAGTTGTTATTACAAGAATGAAGAAAATATGTCGGCCTTTGAGGATAATTGCTTTATCTGCCACAGTTCCAAACATTCAAGATGTTTCTGGGTGGATCAAACTCAATTCTGATAGCGGACAAAATGCCGTGACATTGGTTTTCGGTGATGAGTATAGACCTGTTAAGTTAGAGAAGCTTGTATTTGGATACAGGCAAACAATGAATGATTTTGTGTTTGATTCATTTTTGAACAATAAGCTTGCTGAAATTATAAGACAACATTCTAATAATAAGCCTGTTTTGATCTTTTGCCCAACTAGAAACTCAACAATTTCCACTGCAAAGTATTTATCTAAGAACCTTAGGGTGGAAATCAAAAGTCAAAGTCCTGCACTGATAAAAGAAAAAGAACTCAAAGAGTTATCTATGTTAGGATTCTCCTACCACCATGCTGGTCTTTCTTTGCCTGATAGATTATCAGTTGAGAAAAACTTCATAAATGGGAACACTAAGGTTTTATGCTCTACATCAACTTTAGCTGTTGGTGTAAACCTTCCGGCCTATTTGGTTGTTATCAAGGGAACTAAAACATGGACTGGTGCCGCTTTTGAAGAATATTCTGAGTTAGATATTTTGCAGATGATGGGAAGAGCTGGACGACCTCAATTTGAAACTCAGGGTAAGGCTGTCTTAATGACTGATTCAGATAAGCAACATCAATATGAGAAGTTGGTAAAAGGTACAGAAAAACTTGAAAGTCGACTACATTTAAATCTTTCAGAAAACATGGTTCCTGAAGTGTTTTTGAAAACGGTTAATTCTGTTGAAGGTGCATTAGAATGGTTGAAACTTACATTTTTCTACACAAGGTTTAAAAACAATCCAACAGCATATGATGAAATACCTTATTTAGCTAATGGGAGTATGGATGCAAGATTGTTGAAGTACGTTGAATCAAAATTAAGGGAGTTGACAGATTTCAAGCTTATCGAAATCAAGAACGGTGAATATCAATGCACTCAATTTGGAAATGCAATGACAAAACATTATATTTTATTTGACACTATGAAGATGTTTGTGAAATGTCCTAGAGGTCTTACAGTATCTGATATCATTAATTTGGTTTCAAAATCCAGCGAGTTTGAAAATATCAGGTTGAAAAGAACCGAGAAAAAGTTATTCAGGGAACTTAATAATTCACCAATCCTCAAATACCCTATTAAGACTTACAACACGCTGTCTAACATTACATCCAACGATGAAAAGATAAATCTTTTGGTTCAGTACGAGTTAGGTGGCCTTGAGTATCCGAATGGGCAAGAATTCTTGAAAATCCAACAGAGTTTCAAACAAGATAAGTTTTTTGTATTTAAACATATTGGAAGGTTGATAAGGTGCTTGGTTGATTGTTTTTTGGAGAAAGCTGATTATGTTTCATTGCTCAATTGCTTAAAGCTTTCTAGATGTTTGAATGGTAAATGTTGGGAAGATACCTCTATTGTTTTGAGACAACTTGAAGGTGTAGGAATTGCTGCCGTTAGAAGGTTTTCTAATCAAAATGTTAAATCCTTCAGTGAAGTTAAAAACTTGAGCTCAAGCACAATTGAATATTACCTAAACCAAAGACCTGGATTTGGTGCTAAGGTCCTTAAAGCAATTGCTGGCTTGCCGATATTGTCTATTGAAACGCACCTCGAATCGTCTACGGTAACGAAAGGAGAGTTAAAAGTTATTATCCGAATGAATATTGATTGTCAAATGGAAACAAAATCGTGGCATGGAAAGCCGGTTACTGTTAATATCGTTTCTGGGTTATCAACAGGTGATTTGGTTGATTTTAGACGTGCGCATTTGAATAAGCTCAGTGGTGCTAAATCGTTTACATTTGAATGTTCAGTGCTATATAAAAACACCAGTTTGACTAGCTCTGTTTCCTGTGAGGAGATTGGTAAGTTAATCTTGTTTTCCGTAAAGGGAGATTTTACTAACGGTTCCAGCTGGTATTTCTCAAAGCTTTGAACTCAACTTACAAGAGGTTATACCACATAACCAAGTCAGTGGCTTGAGGATATTTTCAACTGGTACGCTATATACCCAATTTGTGTCATTCGCGTCCAGACTAACATTGGTACAGTGAACGAGGAAGATAGTTTAGAAGGATTAGATGATGATGAATTTGACGATCTATTGGTTGAAGCAACGAACAATAAACAGTCAGTCGGTAATAAAAGGAATTCTCTTAAAGAGGTTGAAGACGAGACTACATCAGCTACCAGTTTGACTTGCAAGCACGCCTGTAAAGACAAAACAACGTAAGTTATGCTAAAATCACTTTCAATCAAAAAATACTAACAAGTCTTTTCAAGTTGTCGTCATCTTTGTTGCCGTGAAGGTTTGGCCCCTAAACCAGTAAAAAGAATAAGGAATAGAAGTGCCACTGATGCTGAAAGTGTATCGGTGAAGAAGACATGCAAAGTGGATGATAAGCCTGTCAGTAAGCATTTCATGAACAAGAGTTCTAAAGGTAATGGATTATTCAACAAACCCCATAAACAAGCAAGTCCAAACAAATCACCAGCTGAACCAAGTCGACTCAACAAGTACAAGTATTATGAACCTGAGCTTGATGTTAAAGAAAAGGGTGAAGAACCGCTGAATAATTCTAAGTCTGACAACACAGTGAGCTCAGAGGTTGATGTGGTTGGTCTATTACGTGAGGTCCATAGAAAGAGTAAAGCATCCATCACTGTGAATATTGATGATGATGAAACCAGTGATTCATCTGTTATGATGGTTGATGCTCCAGTTGAATCAGAACTGATGGATGCAAAACCAGACCCTGAAGAGCCCGTTTATCCTAATGATGAAGGTTTATGGAGTGATGACATGTATCATGAAGGAAACAATATTGATGCAGATGATGATCATGTGAAAAATGATCATATGAAAAATTCTGATATGACACCTGAACTTGAACATGAAAACTCATCCCATATCAATACTCCAATAGAAAACGCTGAACTTGAGTTGAAGAACAATGATGAAAATGATGCTGATAATGATGATTCGTTTGGTGATTTGGGTGATTTACTTGGTTCTGATGTTGAGTTCATTTAAATTACACTCCAAGATATTTCTCAGTTATTTTTTTCAAAAAGTCATCACCAATTGCCATATGTCTATCATCAATTGTTAGAAACTCAATCTTGTCCTGGTCATAAAGATGTTTTAGTCCTATCAAATCTTGCTTGAAAAAACCTGTATCTTTGAATTGAATAGTTTCTCCAGAAGACTTATCTTGATCGTAGAACCATGCACTTTCTTTTGGTACAATTGTTTCATCTTGACTAAACATAACCAACACCAATTTTTCCAAATTTTTGAGATTTTCAACATATGTCATATTCTTTTCAAATCTTTCATTATTGACATCAGCTAAAAATATTGAATTTTCCAAGTAATTGTCATAATCTAAAGGATCTCTGAAAAATTGAGCTGCAATAATTGAATTTTGAACATTTTTTTTCCAAACTTGTCTTTTCAAAATTGCATTCTTTCTTTTACAAAACCAATCAGAATCATCACATCTTGGTAAATCTGAAATCCCAGCATGAGGTGAACCAAAAGTAATCAAAGTATGAACATCTAAGCCACATCTTTCAATTGCGGCTCTAGCAAATATACCACCTTGTGAAAACCCAATAAAATCAAATTGTGTATTTTGCAACTCAGGGATTGATTCAAGTTGAGCACAAGCAATCTCAACTTCATCATTTACATTCCCTATTAACGAAGCCTGTTGATCTTTTGATTCATCTTCATTGATATAAATGGAATGTATGAATAAGTCTGGATTCGCTGAATGGATTGTAGAGAACACACGTTGCATTGCGGATGAGTTATAAGTATCCCCCATCCCATGCCAAAACACGACTGGTCTAAGTTCCTTAGATGATTCTTGTTGTGGGAGTGCACTGAATCCTAGTGATTCAGTCAAGAGCTTTAAGACATGCATCGTTGTTGGTGTGAATTTGTTCTGCTTTGTGTTATGTATAAACAATGAGAGATTTCTCTGATTTTTTTTTGCCTGATAATACCTCGGGCTTTATCGCCCTCTAAGGTCTACGAACAAAAAACACCAATAAAACGCCAATTATTCATTAAAAAGTAAGCCTATAAAACAGAATCCTCTCCATCCTCATCATCCATATTATCATTGTTATTGCTGATGGAACCATAAGCAGGTTGGCCAACCATCAGACTGTCTTCATTATCATTATTATTATTCGTTTCATTTTCCAATTCCTCCTCTTCTAACTTTAATTCCTCAATGCTAGGAAAAGGTAGATGCAAAGCAGATATTAAAGGAATTTTCAATGCAATAGTCTCTCCTTGAAATCCATCATATTCTGATTCCACTAAGGACGACCGTATAGTTTTATGCTTCTTTGAAGTGTATTGAGATGTAAATAATGCTAATTGTAAGTAAAAAACCAAAATATCCAATAAAAGCAAGTAATATTTGTTTGAAAGTTGTTGCTGACCAATTACCTGTAGTGTGTGATGGCCATAAATGAACCCGTTATCATCTGGTATTGGTAGTTCTCTTGTGAGGTGTAATATTACAGATAATATGTTTGATATGATAACAACGTGAAAGGTTGACCTTTTACCAGCATTTTTCGGAATGACTTGTTGCACTATAGGTGAAAATTGAAGCACCAGAATTATCTGAATTGGTAGTTAGTATTTGCTTTTTCCAAGCGTTGAGCTGCTCAACTTACTGATTGAACAAATGATCTCATTAGAAGCAATAATAAACTGCAATCATAAAGATACGTTATGAAGATGAAAATATAACAAGATGAATCCATATTATGGATCATATGTTTCTTTAATGCTCTTTTTCTCTGTTTCAAAGACTTTTTAACAGCTTCCAGCTCAGGTGAAGGCCTTTCAAATCGGCTTGATCTTGAACTTTGATCAAACTGATTTGGCCTCCCTGTATCTGAATCATAAAGTCCAGGAAACCCACCAGGAAAGGAATCCATATTTGATTCGAGTGATAGTATGAGTCTTTGCGTTAGCTATTTGCCACTGAATTTGAATTATTGAGCTAGTAACTGATCTGGAATACTTGTTGAATTGTTAATTCTTTACGATTCAGTTATGGATTCTGCCAAATTGAAGGCGGCCGCCTAACGCATTTTTACCCTGGCTTTGCTAAAGTCCTAGGTCATGCGACTAGTCTCGTTGATGACAGAGCCTAGGAGGCTAGGATGGGATGACTCAAATTTTTGAGACTAATGACTTCGCGAAACAATTTTAACACTACGCCTAGATCGCTCTATTCATAAGTATCTTTATATAAAAGAGGCCTACACATCTGAAATTATCTGGTAAACCCTGTATGTGACCATCAAGAGTTTTAACATCTCTAACCCAACCACCATAGCGAATATCATTGCGCTCTTGTGCTTTTTCGAATAGTTCCATTCTGTTCAAAATTTTCAATCCAGAACAGAGCATCACCTAAAAACAAATTGAATGTCCTTCAACTCTTTAACTAATATCTCTGTAATCATACCAATTCCTTTATGCTGATTAACAAACCGTTTCTTTGTCTTGATTAGCCAAGTGGCCTTCTATGCAAGGTGTAAATTGTCCACAGGACTCAACTTTCAAGTCAATCAATCTTGAAATAGCATTAGTGATATCTGTGGATTTTTCCACAGCAATAATAGCACCATTACCCAAGCCTGGGCTAACCTTAATCCATCATAATCCATTAAAGCTCTACGAGTAGTTATTTGTGTACGTGAAGGAGTTAGACCATTCAGATAACCAGAATATAGATGGATTCATAAATGATCAATTCATACCTAACGGAGAACCTGCGCCCCCAAATCTCCTAGTTCCACCTCTAGCTTGCCCAATGATCCAATTATAATCTTTCCATACTAATTTTTATACCAATCACTTCATTTTTGTGCTTATTTTCAGATCCATGTCCATACAAATAATGCTGAATTCTCGAGACTAGTTGACTTTTTTTGGGGACTCGGCCAGTATTTTTTTTCAAGGTTTTCGGAGAGCTCCAAAATGATTTTAAATCATCAATTTGCAAAACTAAACACAACCATTTCACACACAAAGCCACGTATATTCATAAGCTTTAGAACTATTTTAAGATCACTTGAAAGTTATTAATGTGAGTTTTTGAATAATTTCACCGATATGTTCCCTGATTTCCACTTTCCAACCCACTTTTTCGCTTGCTCCAGGATTCTATACCTATTCTTTTCAACAGATATACAAGATTGACTTTTTTTTTCGATTGAAAGTCTAAAGTATATTATTTGAAATCCTGAGATTTGATTTATTTGAATTGGAAGTGAAGTCATTGTTCTTTTATTTGCAAAGGTGCTATTTTCGAAGGGGCAAAATCACTAACAAATACCAGAGAACCAGTTTACATATTCGACTTCATCTAAAGCTCCAGAGCAAAACGTTACTTCCAGCTAAATCACAAGTGATGATTCAACTGTTAAAGAACCCCAGAATTGTACATGGCCGTTTAGTCAAATTTCCAATATCGTCCATTCAAAGGTCATCTATTCTATACAGTCAAAGGTCAATAAGTACATCTCCATCAACATTACAAAAATCAACGAAGGAACCAAAAGAACAACAACCCAAACATGAGACTGATCTAGATAGACTTCATAAGGATGATCCAACGATCCCAAAAGTTCCGGCTGTTGATAATAGTCCACCAGCTGCTCCTAAACCTCCATTACTAGATAGAATTAAGCATGAAGTTCAACATTATTGGGATGGTACCAAATTATTGGGTTATGAGATCAAAGTTTCTAGTAAATTGTTGTTCAGAATGATAAGAGGTTATGAATTAACAAGAAGAGAACAAAGTCAATTGACAAGAACTACTATAGATATCTTTAGATTAGTTCCGTTTTCAGCATTTATTATAATTCCATTTGCAGAATTATTATTACCTGTTGCTTTAAAACTTTTCCCAAATCTTTTACCATCAACTTATGAATCAAAAGCTGATAAGAACAAAAAAAAGGA
Organism: Hansenula anomala; assembly: GCF_001661255.1. Lineage (NCBI taxonomy): Eukaryota > Fungi > Ascomycota > Saccharomycetes > Phaffomycetales > Wickerhamomycetaceae > Hansenula > Hansenula anomala. The sequence continues at coordinate 811,409 of NW_017567115.1, forward strand.
AAAGTTATTACAAACTAGAAAATCCACTTCAAGTTTCTTGAGACAAACTTTTGAAGAAAGTGGTGTTAGATTACCAAAAGCTGTTACAGAAGAGGAAAAAGAAGAATTTATTAGATTCTTTAGAACTTTAAACACTCTTGGTGAAACTGTAACTAAGGAGCAAGTTATCAAAATTGCTAGATTGTTTAAGAACGATGCAGTTTTAGATAATTTATCAAGACCTCAATTAGTTGCAATGGCCAAGTATATGAACTTGAGACCATTCGGCTCTGACCAAATATTGCGTTATCAAATCAGATATAGATTATTACAAATCATTAAAGATGATAGAGCTCTTGATTATGAAGGTGTTGAATCTTTATCATTGAGTGAATTGCATAGTGCGTGTGTTTCAAGAGGTATCAAAACTCATGGTGTCTCAAAGGCTAGATTACAAGATGATTTGAAAATTTGGTTAGATTTGAGATTGAGACAAAAAATTCCATCAACTTTATTGATCTTGTCAAGTGTTTATACTTATGGTGAGGCTTCAAATAACTTGGATAGTTATTATGATGCCTTGGTTCAAGTTTTACGTTCTATTCCTGATCAAGTTTATGATGTTACCAAATCCGAAGTTGATGATGATGCCAAGTTGAAATTGAACATTATCAAAGAACAAGAAGAATTGATCAAAGAAGAAAAAGAACAAGAACAAGAGAATAAAAACGCCTCTACTGTCAAAGATGATATCAATTTAGAAGATTATGAAAAGGAAGAAAGTGAAAAAGAAGGAAACGACAGTAAACAAATTGAAGGTCAAACTCAAGTTCAAGAAGAACCTCCAAAACCCGAAGCTCAACAGGAACAAGAAAAGGAACAAACTACTGAAAATTTGAAAAAAACTGAGTCTCAGAATGATTCAGAAAAGGAAAAATCAAAACAATGAACATATTATCAATACATAGATTCACTGGATACCCAAACTTTTTAGTGATCAACAAGACAAATTATACTACATATATATATACTTTACAAAAATTTAGAACTTCATCATGTTTTTTTTTGATTTATTTAATTTTTTTTTCTATAGGTCATTAAAAGTGTATCTATTTAGTACCAGTAGAACCGAACCCACCAGCACCACGTTCAGTAGTATCTAATTCTTCAGCAGAAATTTCCTGTATTTCAGCATTAACAATTTTTTCTAAAACCAATTGAGCAATTCTTTCACCTTTTTCAATTTTAAAATCTTTATCAGAATGGTTGAAAAGGACAACTTTAACTTCACCTCTATAATCAGCATCAATAACACCAGCACCTGTAGAAATACCGTGTTTAACAGCAAGACCTGAACGAGGAGCAACACGACCATAAGTACCCACTGGAACTATGATGGAGATATCAGTAGCAACTAAAGCTTGACCATGTGCAGGGACTGAAGATTCTTCTGAACTATAGATGTCATAACCAGCAGCTAAGGCTGAACCTTTTGTTGGAGTTTTAGCGTTTTCTGAACGTTTGTAGACTTTTAAAGTATCATTGACTTTGGTTTTTTTCAATTCTGGTTCAAGAGACATTTTGTTAATTGTGTGGATGTGTGATTTATTGATTTTACTTGATTGTGGTGGTTGATTGAAACTTTTTGAAATGCTGAAACTTTTCATAAATAATTTTGACCGTGTCGCGTCGCGTCTAAGCAAATTCGCGAATAACGTTGTTGCGTTGTAAACGGGTAAATTTGGAGGCATTTATAAAGATAATATGGTGTATTCCATGCTATATGGCTAATGGATAGATAGTACAGTAAAATGGGCTGTCTGGTGTGATTCTTTGTGTAAAATTAAGTGATGAGTTTTCATGGTGAACAGAAGAGGTGAATTTTCAAAACTGATCAAAAAAATTTAGATTTCTCAGGCCTCAAATTTCATGAAAATATCAGGAACTTCTACGTCTGAAAACCAACTTAGCATTATAGATGCAAGCTTAGCATTATGGGGTCGATGTGGCCTTTGATCAGCTTTCTACTAAGTTGGGTTGTTCCGATTCCAAATTCAATCCAACTACAGAATCTATACCTACCCGTATGCTTCTACATGCACTAGATCGATCGTTATCCATATAAACTACTCTAAATTCTAACTCGAGGCAAAACCTTCTCAAGCTCGTCATATGCCTCGCTAAAGCTGGCTTTTGTAGTAACCTCGACCAACCCAGTTTCAGCAACGTAAACAGCCCAATCATGAATTAACTGTTCATAAATTTCTGGTAATTCTTCAGACAAATTTTTAGTCTCTCCAGGATCCTTTTTAACATTGAATAATTCCCATTCACCACTACCATAAGGTGCAGGTACACAGTTTAATTTATAATCACCTCTTCTAATGGCTCTGTTAGCCATCAATTCCCATCCGATTGCCTTGGAATCTTCATAAGTATGAATCTCATGTTTTGGATCAAAGAAAACACTTGTGAAATCTTTACCTATTGGTTCCACAACAGCTCTTCCATGGAACGATTTACCGGGATGTTTCACATCAGCCAATCTTAAAACGGTTGGTAAAATATCCATGACAGTCAAAAATGAATTTGAAATGACGCCTGCATTCTTTCTTTCTGCATTAATTAACTCTGGATACGAAACAATAAATGGACAATTGATACCGCCTTCCGTTGAGTAGAATTTGTACAGAAAATTTGGTGCGGTAGCAGCCTGAGCCCACTCATCTGAGTAATAAACAAATGAATCTTTTTTACCAATATTATCAAAGTCATTGTTATAATAATTTGAAGTAACCATTGAGACAATTTTTGTTTTCATTGGAAATGCTTCCCATATAGCACCTTCTGCCCCATTATCTGACATAAATACAATAAAAGTATTATCAATCTCACCAGATGCTTCCAGTTCATCCAGCACTCTACCGATTTGTTTATCCAAATAATCAACCATCGCAGCATAGACTTCCATAATCTTAACTTCTCTTCTTTTGTTCTCCTCGCTTAATGTTTCCCAACGTTGGTACTTGATCTTAACATCATGTGGAATTGTATCCTTATCAATTATTCCCAATTCAGCAGCTCTCTTCAAACGATCCAACCTTAATTGTGCAGGGCCTTTGTCATAGACTCCCTTATATTTAGCAATAAATTCTTCTGGTGCTTGTAATGGCCAATGAGGTGCAGTGTAAGTCAACAAACTGAAAAAAGGTCTACCATCACGATCTTTTGACTTCAATTGATCAAGCAAATTATCAGTAAAGTACTTAGTACTATAATAGTCATCCGGAATTTGATCTTTGGCTTTCCCAGCGTGGAAAAATTTACCATCCCTTTCAAACAATGGGGGCAAGAAATTATTTGGGGTTTCACCTTGGGGATCTAAGGGGAAATATTTGAAGTGATTAGATCCTCCTGGTAATAAGGCATTCACTTTTTCAAACCCTCTAGCAGATGGTGATGATTCTTCAGTTAAACCTAGATGCCATTTACCAGATATAGTGGTGTAATAACCTTCATCTTTCAAAATCTCTGATAAAGCAGCAACTCTTTGATTCAAAACCCCTTCGTAGCCTGGCTGGTCTTTCAAATCTTCATTGAAAGTTCTTAGAGCCTCTGCCATTTGGCCAACACCGGCAATATGGTTATCAGTACCACTTAATAACATTGAACGAGTGGGAGAACATGCTGGAGCAGTATGAAAATCTGTAAAGCTTTGACCAATTCTAGCTAGCTTTGCAAGGTTTGGTGTATCTATCTCACCTCCAAATGGTGAAATATCAGTGAAGCCTAAATCATCAGCAACAATCAATAAAAAATTGGGACGTATCTTTTCAGCAGTCATCTCTGAGAATATGGAACAAACTTTGAAAAAAAGAAAACCACGGCTTCTGTTTGAATATTTATAGTCTAGCTCATACTTCTTAGACTTGCAAAATGTAGATCCGTGACATGTCAATGTTGTGCTTCATTTGAATAAGTGTGGCTAATACCGTGGCTGTCCAATAACCTGTCTTGCTTGAATCAACTGTGGATAGTGTGGAAGTTTGCAGCATTAATTCATAATCATGAGTGAGCCTGTGATCTTGAATCTCAAGTTCAAGCTTTCGATTAAACAGGATTCATCAATGGCGGCTCTTTTAATGTTTTTTATTCTTTTAGTTGTTTTTGTGTTTTTGTGTTTTCAATTTGTGTTTGTGTTCCAGAATTTTTAATTGGTAGTTTTATTGAACCGACAATTATGACAGCTTGCCTGTTTTTTTTCAAGCCGAAAAAGAAGGAAAAACGAATAGCCCAATATAATAGCCACACTTTTGAAAGCTTTGACATGCGCTTCACTAGCCATGGAACAATGTGGAGCATTGCAATTAGGTACTTCTGCTTACGCCCAAACATCAAAAAGATGCATTGTGTGGCTTGAAAGGAATGGACTAAATTATATTATATCTATTGAAATTTAGAATGAAAATGATCCAATAATGATTTGAGACTTGAGTGAATGATGTTTGAAGTCTATAAAATAACCAAGCTATCCGTTGTTGATGTCTTGAAATATTAATGTTTCACGATTTATCTAAGACAACATCATGACAGCCGTTCTGGAAAGTGTTGCTGATAATAAGGCCCAATGGGAATCAACTGTCGAGACAACATCCTCACATTTTGATGAAACAGGGGAGCAGAAATATAAGATCATCTTACCAAATGGTGAAGAATTGAAAGTCATCAAAGACTGGACTGATAAAGAAGAGGCTCGTGTACGTTTAAAGTTGGATTTCTTGATATTACCCATCTTGGCTGGATGTTTTTTTACCTTACAATTGGATCGCTCAAATTTAGGAAATGCGTTGACTAGTACCTTAAGAAAAGATCTAGGGCTGACAAGCTACCAGATAAATGTTGGAAACCAATTGCTATATATCGGCATTGTGCTATGCGAAATTCCAAGTAATTATGTTTTGCAAAAAATTGGCCCTACAGTGTGGTTATCGTTTCAAGTTTTGGCATGGGGTCTTATTGCGTTATCACAAGCGTTCATGAAAAATTATTCACAATACTTAGCTCTAAGAATATTGTTAGGTATTGGTGAGTCAGGCTTCATACCTGGTAGTCTTTATACTCTTTCAAAATTTTATAAAAGGAACGAGTTAGCCCGTCGCCATATTTATTTCTTTTTGGGAAACATTCTAGCGAGCTGTTTGGGAGGGTTTATTGCCGGTGGGATAATCAAAGATTTGACTGGGAAAAATGGATGGCCTGGTTGGAAATGGTTGTTTTTCGTTGAAGGTTTAGCAACAATTGGTGCAGGTTTAATATTGGGTGCTTTTTTACCTATGTCCCCAGAGAAAACTTCATCCTTGCTATTCCCTAAATTTGATTTATTTTCAGACAGGGAACGTCTTATCTTGAGATCGAGAATCTTACTTGATGATCCTGTGAAGGCACTAGATATTCAGAAGAAAATAACATTAAGAGATATTGGAAACGCTGTTTCGAAATGGAGAATTTGGTTACACTTTCTTATCTCGGCCACTGCAATTGGTCCAATTATTCCAATAGGTACTTATTTGCCAACCATCATCAAAAACATGGGATATACTCAATTTCAAGCTAATGCCATGTCCACCATTAGCTCATGGATTTGTGCAGTCTTCCTAGTCAGTTCTGCATTTACACAAGATAAATATAAACCAAGGGCAGCAGCTTTGTTAGTCTTTTCAGGCTTACAGAGTGTTTTTGGGATTGTTTTACGCGCTATAACTACAAGACACTCAAATAAGCTAAGATTTTCAATGATAACTGTTTTCAGTTGTTTCACAAGTGTGTGCCATTTGCTGAATACAAGTTGGGTAAGTGTTAATGCAACTAGTCCTACAGAAAGAGCAGTGTTTTTAGCTATTGTCATCATGGCAGCAAATTGTGGAGGTGTTTATGGTGCTCAGATATTTCAAGATAATGATGCTCCATATTATCCAAGAGGATTTTTAGCTATTTTACTCTTAAGTATTGTCTTGCTTCTCTTGGTACTTCTGGCGTTTTTTCAATACAAACTGGCAAACAAAAAACTGGAAAGCAAGTATGGGCCAGTCCAGAAAGCTGAGAGCAGAGATCAAGAGAAAGCTGAAACTGACATAGATCACTTAAATCAAGATGGTTATAAGTTATTAATTGATTTAAGGGAAAGCGAAAAGAAACAAGTGGTTGATGAGACAGAGTTGTTCAAAAATTTTAGATATTCCCCATAAAATGTTTTATACATGCTCGCGCAATTTAAGTTTAATTTTGATTCTAAGTACACGTATGTTCATTGGTGCGTAGTTTAAATTCCTTTTTATTCTGAGTTACTTAGACTGATAACAATCACGAAATAGCCACCAGAAAGACAACACACTTGACTTGTATAATAGAACCTAGAAATTTACGTACATATCATGTAACAATTGCTACTATATTCATTAAGCAGCTTTGTATCCACAATATAAATGCAACGAATGTCGTAGTTATGAGTATTTACTCGTATCACTGGAAAGACTCTTTTGACCTTTTAATAAAATACCCATTTTATAACCTTCCAAATCAACATAATGAAAAACCTAAACATTCTTCCAATAGAAAACCCAATCCATATACTCCATAACAACAAAACAATTAAATTTTCCAATAACCAATATGCCAAACTAACCAAAGAACCTGCTCTTTTATAAGAAGGCCCCAACTTTTCCAACCGTTCACTTAATTTTCTAACTTCTAATGATAGAGTTGTATTAACTTCACCTATAGTTCTATCAGATAGTAACAATAACTTATCAACTCTTGGTGAATAATTGTTTGTCAATTCATTTTGATAGTATTCCAAAGATGATGATTTTTCATTCATTAAGCCATCATACTTAGTCAATACATTTTCCTTCAAATATCTTGAATTTTGACGGATTTGTTCACTTTCCTTGATAACTTTTTGGAAATTAATCAGTTGAGAATATTCACGTTCTTTGACTGTTAAATGGTGTTCCCCAAAATTCATTAAATCATCCAATTTACGAAGTTTTTGTAAATAGTTATTCAGGGCTTTCAATTCTTCAATCTCTAGGTCATCAGAGTCTTTAGAGCTTGATGAGCCTGTAATATTGGTACCTGTACCTCCATCATTGCTTTGTCCATTTGAATCACTGCTTGATAAAACTCTTTGATGATTCTTTATCGGCTCAATAGAGATATCATTTAATAAATTACCCTTGAATGAGCCATTACTCTCCATAGGGAACAAATTCGAGCCTAACGAATCAGCATTAGATCTCTCTCCACTATATTCAAATCCATCATTTAACTGCTCCTTGCTATCTTGTTCTTTCTTCTTCTTATATGGTGATTTTGATCTTCTTCTAATCTTTGAAGTTAATTTATCTCTTTTTCTAGATCTAGTTGCCATTGAGGTAACATCATCTTTTGAACTATTATTACTTGAGTCATACTCATCTGTTGCATCATTTTCAAACAATTTGTCATGAATATATGAAAGTTCCTTTTCGGATGAGTGATGATGATGATTTGACAAGTGTGGGTGATGGTGATCGTGGTGACGATGGTGATGATGATGTTTACCTGTTCCATCATCTTCAGGTGGGAACCATAATTCCCCAAGGGGGTTTACTAATTCATGCCAATGTTGAGCTCTCCAATTAAAATCATAAGTTAGTTCGGTCAGATCAACTTGCCATACCAACTTATGCTTGGACCGACTGAAAACAGTTGAGGCATAAGGTAATGTTTTTATAGCTAGTTTTGGAGGTTGATGATATTTTTTCCTTATTCTTCTGTTTCTTATAACTTGTAATGGATTATAAACCCCATCAACACCTGCAAATTTTGGTTGGGTCTCTCTTTGAGTGTTGAAAACATAAAAATAGTATAGATTTAACATCACTTTAACTTTCTCAGCTCGTTGAATAGTGGCTCTTGAGATGTTTCTTAGACGAACTTGGCCAGGAATGTTTTTATCTCTTTCTAAATCCAAACTTTCATTATGTTCAAGATCTATATTGAAATCGCTCATTATGTTTTTCCTCATTTCCAAAAATACTGAAGCCAATTGTCCAGCTTCTTTTACTTTTTCCTTCTCTTCTTCACTTTGAGCATTTTGGCGCAACATACTTGAGTCGTTATTATTGTTTGATCCACCACTCTCTTGATCATTTGCTGTAGTAGAGCCACTTTTAGGACTTGAACTCAAAGATCTATTGCCTTTTGCTAATGAAGATAACCCACCACCTAAAGGATCGAAATCAAAACCCTCACTTTGACGATACCTATTCCATTTACGCCGCTGATTATCTGTATTAATCTGTTGTGGTTGTTGCTCATGATGTTGGTGTTGTTGTTGATGATTCTTGGGCACTTGCAAGGAATTGCCGAATGAGAGTCTTCTCATATCAACACCGCTGTTTCTTGATGATGATGAAGCAGTTGATACTCGTCTAGTTTCATGATCATGATTAAAGCTTCTCGTTGATAACGGATCTTCAGGACTGAACTTGCCCGAGTCTCCAAATGCTTTATGACTTATCATTGATCTCTAATCTCTTTCTCAAAACTCTTCTTTATATAACCATTTCCTTGTGAAACCCTCAGTTTATTCGTTTCTATTCAATTGTTCCAACTTCAAATGATGGCTGTTGCAACTCAAAAAAGTGACAGCCAAAAACTCCATTCGCGGAAAGTCGTGGCCTTAAAACACAGAATGAATTCGCGAACGATTTCAAAGAAAAATACGAACCAAAAATATAAACCATTTTGAATTGAAAACATTGGGAACTTTTAGCTTATAGATCAATTGCAACCATGTCATACTACTTGGCCATGATAGGTACAACGGACAATCCAATATATGAATCAGAATTCGGGACTTATAGACAAGGAGGCGACGGGACGTCGAAAGTGAGTATGGTACAAAAGATCAACACAAGATCAAGAAATTAACCTGGGCTCTCTAGTTCTCACCAGAAATGAAAGAATTGAACCCATTCATATTACATTCCGCAATAGATATAGTGGAAGATGTACAGTGGAAATCTAATGCTCTTTATTTGAAAGTTGTTGATAATTTTTATGGGTTTTTGGTTAGTGCGTTTGTTACACCTGGTAATATCAAGTTTTTATTATTACATGAATCTAAGAATGAAGAAAGCATAAGACAGTTTTTCAGTGATTTGAATGATTTGTATGTGAAGACTTTATTGAATCCTTTCTATAAAGTTAATGATCCTATCTCTAGTCCGTTGTTTGATTTGAAGGTTAAAGGTTTTGCAAAGAAATATTTATAGAGAAATTTTCCCAATGTTACGATAATTAATGATTAGTTTTTCTTTCAATTGTATATTATAATAGTACAGTAATAAAATTCATAATTCAAAAAAATCAATCACACAACAGTGCTTTGGGAAAAAACAAAAGAACCCACATAAAAACTCCTAAAAGATAAAACAAAAAAACACAGACCCAGACACAAGTTATAGTACAATAATGGCACACAAAAGAAACTATTTATCAAGCCTTGAAATACCTTTCAACAATTGATGCGTATCAACATCTTTATTAACTTCATTATTCTTGATCAATTCTATAGTATCATCATCAAATGTTTGATCCAATATTTCAGCCAATTGTTTTGATTTGAATTTTACAAACCTTGATCTAATTGAAGACGATGATTTCAGGGTATGTATAAAATCATTAAAATTGTCTAATGATTTTTCAAGATTATTATTCAAATCATTAAATGTTGAGTTTTCAATTGAAGAAATTTCTGAAATTGTAGAAGAATCAATGATTTTCTTACAAAGTTCATCATTAGTCATTGTTGGGGCTGAATCTAAATCATTTGAGGCTGTGGGTATATCAATCTTTTTATTAATGTATTTCTCCCAATTTGATGTATCTTTTTTCAAAATCTCTAATTTTTCTTTCAATTCATTCAAAACTTTAGCATTTTTAACATTTTTCTCATTGGGTACTAATGTTTTCTCTAATTTGTTCTCATCATTATTTGTATCATCCTCATCATCTTCATCAGGTCTATTCCACCAACTTATATTGATTTTACCATCACTTAAATCTTTGACTAATTCTTCTTTGATGACTTTGGCAATATTCAAAGCTGTAATTTCCTCTGTAGGTAATTTATTTTTACGTTTGATATGTTTATTTTTATCATCATCAAACACTCTTTTGGCAACCCATGTTAATAATTGTCTCATTTTGTGAGGATCCGGTAAATCAGAATCCAAATGTTTATAAAATTCATTAGTGGGTACTTTATCATGAGGAACAGCTGAAAATCCATTACCAATTGACGAAACTCTTTTACCCCTGTTACCTAATGAGGATCTCCTTATACCGTTTTCATTCTCTTTTCTTAACTTTTGATTTCTCCGTATAATTGGTGTGTCTGATATTGGTAGCGATATTTGAAAAGATGTTGAATGTTCTTCATAATGGTCATCCCTCTGTGCTTTTCGACTCTTCTTTTTAGGTGGCCCATTTCTTTGTGGTGTTATGGTGACATCTTCAGGATTCAGTCTTCTTATTTGCTTTTTAGTGTCTTTCTTTGTTGTTGATTTCTTTGAGGTTGGCTTCTTTTGTTTCTCCACATTAGTTACGGGTTGAGATGAGCCAGTTCTCTTGAACACAAAGTCTCCATCTTGCTCAATTGATGAACTTTTTGACCCTTTGGAAGGAGCTGTTGCTGTAGTTGATGAGTTACTTCTTTTCAATAAATCTTTAAGATTAGTTCTCTTTTTCTGATCTTCTTGTCTTTTTTCTTCCTCCTGGTGCTGTATACGCGTCGAGCGTCGACGTTCTTGGGTCTGCTTCTTCTTCACAGGCATTGACTTTGTCTTCTCGGGTGATTGATGGAGTTGTTCAGTGGATAGGTTGAATGTAAAAAAGCGTACTGTACTGAATAGATAATGGGGGTGATGATTGAGGAAGAGAACTTTATAACTTGGATGTTACTAAAATCATTCAGCTTTGATATGTTTAGTCAATGGGAGTTTGTTCAATCCACGGTATAATCTCTCCAATTATATCAGCCTTTGATTCGAATGGGTGAGTCTGCCAGATTGAATGTTTTTTTTTCCTCTTATGAACCGGAGACAACAATAAGATTGATGAGTAAAGATCAACAGCAGAACTAAAATAGCACTTTTCGAATCCCTCTGTGTGTAATGTCTCTGCCAACGAGTTTGAATTGATGTAACAAAAGTTCTGAACTTAGTTTATCCAATTCATTAAGAAAGACTGTTTGTTTTGATTTGTTTTTGTTTTTTGTTTTTGTTTTTTCACGGGCGAGAAAAATCTTGGTAAGGGCAGGTCGAGTTGCCATGGTTACCATCAAGTTGCAAGGTTCGCGAACTCGTTCTGTGACTTTTGAATTCGATATAATTTGTACTTTATTTGAGTTTTAATGGTATTTTATTATTGATATTAGATAATTACAGGCTTCTATATATGATAATGGCTTTATTTTTGCGATTAACGAATTTTTTCGAATTTGCATAATCTTTGAGTTTTAAAAATTATTAGTTAGAATTTAGAATGCTAGGTTTATAAACTTGAGTAAAAAGCAAAATTCGCAAAACTAGTCTACAAATTTCTGCATTTTAAAGACATAAATATATACAAAACACTCTGTTTATTATACTACCGGCTTACTAGGTCAACTGCACTAGTATGATGTGAAACATACTGCTTTCTTTACCGCAGAATACCTCGGCGCGGCGCCGGCCCGCGAGCTGTACTACTAGAACAAATTCGCGAACGATGGTATACAAGAGAGTGCACTTGTTTTCGGTTAATTGAAAAAGATTAATGAACGAAAAGAGAAGTAAATGGATGAGCTACGAGATCTAAAATTCAAGCTGAAGACCAGTTGTTATAATTTAAGTCATTAGCAATTACAGGCGAGTTGTAAGAACCAAAAATCAGCAGCTGTCAAAGTCAAAGTGCTACACCTCATCCTGAGACCCTTTTTGTTCCTATTGTTCAAGATCTGAGTATTTGCCAATTAACAAAAGAGAGTAAAACATAAACAAAGAACAATTAAAACTATTAGAAACTAACTGGCCTATAATAGTTATATCCCCATCCAACTACAAATCATAATGCCCAAGTAAAACCACCCTTCACTCTTACTTTTCTCTTTATTTTGAACTCCACTGAATTGTGTCAGCTCAAGCCGTGGTTCTACGGCCTTTCACGGCCAGTCGCTTCTTGCGAATAGGGGTACCCGATTAAACGCGAACTTCTTGTTAAACTAATGAAGAAAACTAGAAAACATTTAAATGATATACTCTTAGAAGAATTAAATAATCACTTCATTCATTTTTCCTAATCATTCCTCTTTATAACCATCTTTTCTAGACCTGAAATTCTATCAAATTCATCTATTCTTCGAGACGCGGAATTCTGAAAAAAAAATAAAAAAGAGCGAAACCAAAAAAAGTACACCATCAACAACAACAACAACAACAACACCATTTCCCTATTGTTCAGATGACTTTAGCATCCCCATCAAGAACTATGGAGGATGATCACCAAATATCTCCACAACAATCGCATATAGCATCAACAACATCTTCAACTGCTTTCCCTACTGAGAGGGAGTTTAGTGAACAAGATAGTGATGAGATCAATACTAAGAATTCAAATCAATCAACACTTTCTAAAACTCAAGATAAATTTGCCCATCTAAATGATTTTGAAACAAAACACGAATACGCAGATTCAGGGAACTATCCTCATATCCATTATAAAACTAAAATCCATCCATTAAGATTTAAATTTAGACAGTTCTTATTACCATATATAAGAGCTGAAACTCCAATCTTGGCTAAGATTCAAAAAAATTCAAGAAATTCATTCTTTGATTATTACTTCTCATATACTGCAAATTTCGCATCACACACTTTTTATGTTTTAATGTTACCATTACCTATTTGGTTAGGTTATGGACAAGTTGGTAGAGATTTAGTCTTCATTATTGGATATGGGATATATTTCACAGGGTTTTTGAAAGATTTTTGTTGTTTACCAAGACCAAGATCTCCTCCATTACATAGAATCACATTATCTGGATATACTGCTAAGGAATATGGGTTCCCTTCTTCCCATTCTGCTAATGCTACTGCTGTTTCATTATTTCTTTTGAAAAAATTATTGGAAAATTATAACAATTTCCAATCAAGCTTAACACCAAACATTTTGTTGTTTGTTTTAGCTATTTATTATATTTCTTTAATCATTGGAAGAATTTATTGTGGTATGCATGGGTTTTCAGATATTATTGTTGGTTCATTAATCGGCTGTATATGTCTTGTTGTTAGAACTTTAACTCAAGAATGGTATGATTCTTTAATTTTACAAAAATCAATATTGATACCAATCTGCACTACATTGGTTAATTATTTTTTAATTTATATCCATGTTTCACCTGTTGATGATTGTCCTTGTTATGATGATTCAGTGGCTTTTATTGGAGTTATCATGGGATTGGAAATCTCTCATTGGGGATATATTAAAACTTCCTACAGTTTGGATCATACTTATGGTGTTGACCCGCTTGATATTCCTTTTTCATTTGCTCATTCTGGAATTTTAAAAGTCTTGTTGAGGATTTTTGTTGGTGTTTCATTAGTTGTTACATGGAAGGAAATTTCAAAGCCTTTATTATTCAAGATTTTCAAACCTTTCTATGATTTAATAGTGACAAATGATAAAGAAAGTTTAACTTTTAATAGAATTAGAAGTGACACTTTGGAAAGAAAAGAAAAATTAACAGATGCAAAAGGTTTAATTAAAGATATTGGGAATCCAAGAAAAAGAGATTCAGTGGGGCCAATGTCATCAATCGACAGAACAGAAATTGAAGAACTACAAAAGCATCAAAACTATTTTGCAGAATTGGATAAACTCCATGAAACTAATGTTATTTTCACATGTGGTGCTTTCAAACCAAGATATGACATTGAAATCATTGTTAGGTTAATTGTTTATGCTGGTATCCCAATAGTGGTTATTCTAGGCTGTCCTCCTGTCTTTAAATATTTAGGATTGGACTTCGTACCCACAAAATTATAAATCCTTTTAATAAATTCACGTTCTACACATTACTAGACTGTCACCTCGTAACGTGTCAAGAGGATATCGCCGCTCTCTTATCGGCGATGAGTCCAAATAAAGATTTAGAGCGCCATAGTTTTAAAAAAAATACCTCCTCGAAAAAAAAGCAGCTTTAATTGACTCATTTTAAACCAAGTTCAAAAGTATACACTTCAATTCATTCACTTATCATTAAAGATGAAGTTCCATTTAGCTACACTCTCACTCGTTTCAATCACTCTTGGTGCCTCAATTCTTCAAAACTTGATCGAATTACCAAATCAATTGACTACTGGATTCATCCAATTTCAAAACTCTCAAGATAAACTATTAAGCCTTCATAAATATTTAGTGGAAATCAATTCAGTCACCGGTGGTGGTAAGTCTTTTTCAATAATTATCATCCGTACAATACTAATAACTCTTAGAACTTGAAGTTGCTGATTTTCTACAAAAATATCTAACATCATCGGGATTAACTGTTGAATTACAACAAGTTGAACCTAACAGACAAAACGTTTATGCCTATTTTGGTTCTAAAAAAGATGCAAAAGTCCTATTAACAACTCATATCGATACAGTCCCACCATATTTCCCTTATACCGTCAAGGGCGATAAGATTTTCGGAAGAGGTTCAGTCGATGCAAAAGCTTCAGTTGCTACACAAATCTTATCAACTTTGGAACTTTATGAGAATGGGGAAATTCAAAATGGTGATGTAGCTTTATTATTTGTTGTTGGTGAAGAATATAATGGGGTTGGTATGAGATATGCTAATGATCATTTGGATGCTAATTGGGATCATGTTATCTTTGGTGAACCAACTGAAGGTAAGTTAGGTATTGGCCATAAAGGTGTTTATCATTTTGATTTAAAAGTTACTGGTAAGGCTTCACATTCTGGGTATCCACATCTAGGTATTGATGCTAATAAGAAATTGATTGATGTTTTACATAGAATCGTTCATGCTGATTTACCAACTGATGAATTATTAGGTAATTCAACAATAAACCCTGGATTAATTGATGCAGGTGTTGCTGGTAATGTTGTTTCACCAATTGCAAAGGCTAAAATCTTGATAAGAGTTTCCAATGATGCTGCAAAGGTTAGTGAAATCATTGATGAGATTATCAAGAGTGAAAATGAAGAATATCATAACGTTGAATTGTTTCCAGAACAATTAAATGAACCTGAATATTTAAACTTCACTGTCCCAGGATTTGAAAGCACAGTGTTGGCTTATTTCACCGATGTCCCTAATTTACAAAGAAGTTTCAAATCTAGATACCTGTATGGACCAGGTACTATTCAAGTTGCACATTCAGCTAATGAATTTGTCACGATCGGAGAATTGAGAGATGCAATTGTCGGATACAAAGATTTGACAAAATACTTACTCCACAACTAATAAAAAACAAACTTTAATACCATGAATATAATCAGAAAACTTCATAGATCACAGTAGTAGGTTAAAAAAAGACCTGGGAGCACTCTATTGTGTAAAAATGCGGTAAAAATTTGGCAAAAAAAATGATTCTCCCGGGGGCGAGTCGAACGCCCGATCTCAAGATGTCTTGTTAAACCATTACAGTCTTGCGCCTTAAACCAACTTGGCTACCGAGAGGTGAGGACGAGCGAAAATGGTGTTTGGAGGCTTATGATTTTCCGTTGATTACGTAATCATCAATGAAAAAACGCGTCAAAGTAGATGAAGTTAGACTAGACGTGAAATGGTTTATTGAATTACTTTTGGAGTTTGCTCTTTTTTGATTTACTACTGGTTAATCTTGAAATGGGTAGAGGTGCTTTAATATTGATAGAAGGTCTGGATAGAGCCGGGAAGACCACACAAACAGGACGACTAGTTGATAAATTGAGATCAAATGGACGCGATGTTGAATTGTTAAAATTTCCAGGTATGTCCCTTTAATTATTTTGATCTTGAATATTGTTGAAACTAACTCTTATGTATAGATAGAAGTACACCAATTGGTAAACTTATAAACTCATACCTAGTTGATAAGTCGTTTGAATTATCTGATGAATCTGCACATTTGTTATTCTCTGCAAATAGATGGGAACTTGCAAACTCAATCAAATCTAAACTGAGAGAAGGCAAGACTTTGGTGTTGGATAGATATGTTTATTCAGGTGTTGCATATACTGCTGCTAAAGGCTTAGACAGACAATGGTCGTTGAACCCAGATATTGGTTTGCCTAAACCTGATCTAACCATATTTTTGAATTTAAATGACAGTAGTGATCGTTCAGGTTTTGGTGATGAGAGATATGAAGTTAAAGAATTCCAACTAAAAGTGAAGCATCAATTTGAATTGTTCTTTAATGAACCTAATTGGGAAACTATAGTTGTTGATGGTAAAAACATTGAACAAGTTGAAAGTGAGATATGGGCCATCATGAATGAAAAAGTATTGAATGTGGAATTTGGCGATGAGATTGGCGTGTTTTAAGAAGGTTACAAGATAGCATTTGCATAATTTGTTCTCGTGTGTATATAAATCTATTCATTCAAGGGCATCAACATGTTGTAACCTATTCAAAATAACCGTCTTGGACGTCTCCTGTATTTCTCCAGCTAAGAACATCTCGTCTAGAACTGAATAAATCTTGTAGAAATTAAACACCAAGTCCAATTCACAAACGTTTTCAAAATAAGAATCCAGCACTTCAACAAACAAGTGTATAGATGACAGGTATATCAGTTCATTATCCAGTAGATCAATACCAGCTATGAAATATAATCCAGCATATCTCTTATATACCAGCTTATTATTTTGGAACTCCACAAAGTTACTCTGGTGCTTCTGGTCTCTTGAAGAGATCAATTTGTGAACATCAGCATTAAGTCTGTATTTTTCTTCATTCTAGTTCATATGTGTTAGTTTTTGAACTGATTCTTCTTCCTACAACCCTTAAACTCACTGAATAGTCAGCATACCATTTCGCCAACCGCACTTTGCCCTGTCTGTTCATACAAATAATGTATTGCAATGTCATTTTGATCTTTTGGTGATGATTTTGCTGAAGTTGTTTTGGATTCTTTTGGCTACACTTTTTTTTCTCTTCTAGCCGACCCCCGCGATCAAGAAAAAAACAGCTTCGACTCATATCATCGTCTTGTTCCAATTCATCAACAAGGGCAAAAGAGGCATTGGACTTGTGAAAAGCCATCTCCAGAGAGGAAAAGCATTGATAATGGAGGCTAATGGTGTTACGGTGTCGCTGGTGCCGCTGAAAACCAATTTGATCAACCTGCCAGCAGACCTGGGGTCGACGTTGTACAATCTGAACTTGGTATGTTGTAATCTGTCTCTGTGAGAAAATCTATATTAACCCACCAACAGCCTGCTCAGAATGTGCTTATAAAGATCAGTTTCTTCAGAGGTGGTGTCGCCAAAGTATTTTATACCGGCTGGTCTGGTTATACAACCTCAGGTAACACAATTGAAATTGATCCTGCGCTGGCAAATGTTAATGAATTGAGTGAAACGAACA
The DNA here is from genome assembly GCF_001661255.1 of Hansenula anomala. Classification (NCBI taxonomy): domain Eukaryota; kingdom Fungi; phylum Ascomycota; class Saccharomycetes; order Phaffomycetales; family Wickerhamomycetaceae; genus Hansenula; species Hansenula anomala. The sequence continues at coordinate 829,058 of NW_017567115.1, forward strand.
GGGTGAAAGTAGCTGTGATCACAGAGTATGAAGAAGTCAACAAAGTGCATGTTGATCCATTATCATCTTCGGATTGGGAAACAATCGAGCTTCATGCCAGAGCTTTAGAAGACCATCTATTATCTCAAACCAGAGCTGTTCAAATTGATGCCCCATTAGTATTGTATCCTACAGGATCAGTGACTGCAAACTTAGTTGTCAAGAAGTTAGAACCTGAGCCAAAAGCCAAATACGCCAAAATTAGTCCAAATGCCGAAGTGATAATCGCACCCAAAGAGAGAAAGAAAAAGAAAACAAGGTCAGTTAGTTCAAGATCAAGTTCAAAATCAAGAAGAGCTCGTGAAAGTTCCGCATCTGTTTTACTGAGAGGAATTTCATTACCGCATAGTTTTTTCCAAAGCTATAAAGAAAAGAATAAATATGAAGTTTATGCAAATTTTGATGAGATCATCTATACATTACACAAGGCTGAATATGTTCGAGTTTCCATTATGCCTGGACCTGGTAAGAAGCCTCATGAACCTTCACCACAGGGATCTGGCGAACCTGCATCTACGACTGTTATTGCAAAATTAGTTCATGATCCAAAAGTTCATAATCACGTTGGATTATCGCGATTATTAGCTATTGCATTAGGTGTAACCGACCAAGTTGGTGATATGGTCCAATTAGAACCAGCAGTTAATGTATCAATCGAAAGAAAACTAGAGTTTGTTATTCATCCATTCACAACAGTATCTGCTCCTGTATCAACTGACCAGCTTTCACTAAGCGATGCCAAAGCTAAGAAGGAAAAAGAAGAAAGACAAAAAAAGATAACTGAAATGAAGGAGGAACTTTCTGAAGGATTTTTCAATCCTGAAACTCATATTGAAACTTGTCTTACTAATAAAGTTAGACTACCTAGTATGGATGGTCTTCCACAGGGTGGTGTTTTACAATTCAAAGGAACAAAGTCAGAATGGATAATGTCTTTGAAGAATACTAGATTGAATATAGATATTGGTGATGAAATTGTCATTCCGGAATCTCAAATACCACCTAAGATCGAACAAGATGTTTCAAATGAACCAATTGAGAAACCTTTAGGTCAAGATGATCTCATTAAAAAGATTGAAAAAGTTTTGAAAAGAAGAAAAATTGGTGCATTGATCTTTGGTGCTTCCGGTTCTGGTAAATCATTGATAGTCAATGAAATTGCACAAAGATTATACAATGATGGTGTGTTTAGACTACATGTCCAATGCTCAGATTTTTCAAAAGAGTCATCTTCAAACATTAAAGATAAAATCTCTGCTTGGTTAACAAAATGTGCTTGGTATACACCTAGTGTGTTGGTTCTCGAAGGTATTGAATCTTTATTTCCTGCTGAAAGTGAAAATGCTGATAATGGTCAAACTAGACAATTGACCGAATACTTTGTTCAAACTGTGGAATCAATAATGAAGTCGAAAAATTTGATAATTTTGGCAACTGCAAGATCAAAAGAAGCTGTCAACAGCTTTCTCTTCTCAAGTCATTGCATTGAAGATTCGTTCAACTTAAGAGCTCCAAATAAAGGGGTTAGACAATTGTTGATTGAGGAATTTTTGAAAAAAGATAATTTATCTCTTTCAACAGAATTTGACGCATCACAATTATCATTAGAAACTGAAGGTTATTTGCCTAGTGATTTGAAAGTTCTTGTTGATAGAATCAATCATGAATCCATTTATTCTTCAATTGAAAAAGGTGAGATCGAACCAACTAAAATAGTTTCAAATGAATTATTTACAAAAGCTATTTCTGGATATGTTCCTTCAAATCTGAGAGGTGTTAAACTACAAAAATCTACAACAAGCTGGATTGATATTGGTGGGTTAACAGAGGCAAAATCCATATTGTTGGAAACTTTAGAATGGCCAACTAAATATGCGCCTATTTTCAAATCTGCCACTTTGCGTTTAAGATCAGGGATCTTATTATATGGGTATCCAGGTTGTGGTAAAACTTTACTTGCCTCTGCAGTTGCTGGTCAATGTGGACTAAACTTCATATCGGTCAAAGGTCCTGAGATTTTAAACAAATATATTGGTGCAAGTGAACAATCTGTTAGGGAGTTGTTCGAAAGAGCACAAGCTGCAAAACCTTGCATCCTGTTCTTTGATGAATTTGATTCAATTGCTCCAAAGAGAGGTCATGATTCCACCGGTGTTACTGATAGAGTTGTCAATCAAATGTTGACTCAAATGGATGGTGCCGAAGGTTTAGATGGGGTTTATGTCCTTGCTGCTACAAGTAGACCTGACTTGATTGATTCTGCATTATTACGTCCAGGAAGATTGGATAAGAGTGTTATTTGTGATATGCCTAATCATGAAGATAGGTTGGATATACTTAAATCAATCACAAGAAAGATGAACTTGGGCCCTGATGTCGATCTAAATGAAGTTGCTACTCAAACACAAGGATTCTCAGGCGCCGATTTACAAGCTGTTGGTTACAATGCTTATTTACAAGCTGTTCATGAAAAATTAGAGAAAGATAAATTGGAAAGTGAAGGAGAAGTTAAATCTTCAAATCAAAACGTTCATGAATTTGTTCAATTGTCTTTGAAACAAGCTAAACAAAACCATGATATGAAACCACATGAAAGAACTAAACTTCTTCGTCAAATCGAACCCCTACTGGAGAACATTGAAAAAGAAAAACAAGAATCGGAACAAGAGACAAAGAAATCAGAAAAGAAAGATAATGGCGTCGTGATCAAAAATAGCGATTTCCTCACCTCTTTAAAAGATACAAAACCGAGTATTTCAGTATCTGAAAAGTTGAAACTGGGCTCAATTTATAACCAATTTGTTTCAGGAAGAGATGGAAATATGCCTGATGGAACATCTAGTAATGAAATAGGAGCTAGGTCTACTTTAATGTGAAGTATAGTTTCCATTTTTACACTTTACAAGTAGTTTTCGCGAATTCGTTTTGTTTGTTTTGATTTCGCGTAACCCGAGAAACCATTATTTTTTTTGATGTTTTGGTTTGTGGAAAAATGATGTAGAAGGAAAAACAAATGCTTAAAACGTGAACATTGTAAAGGGATAACATTGAATAACAGCGCAAAAAATGTCACTTTGGAGTATAAGTGCTGCTAAAAAGAAAGATGAGATTCCAGGTTCTTCCAAGTGGATTAGGAATGAGCTGTTTACACTTCATGATTTGATAGCTAATGATGTTGAGCAATTTGCATATTCAGTTGCCTCTGAGTTCACATGGATTGACGAACAAATGGAAGAGATTTTAAATGCTACAGAAAAGTATGTATATAATGGATGTATCAAGGAGGTTTCCATACTAACATTTGATAGAAATCCCAAATTGTTGTTAGAATCGCCCTCTAAGCTGAGAGGTAAGGATTCACCAGTAAAACAATTAAGAGACCATGCTTTGGCCCTGAAGTCACCATTGAAAGAGGTTGATACCAACGTTGTTAAACTGTCACCTATAAAATTCAATAAAGATTACGAGTTGTTGGATAGTCCAAGCAAGAACCAATCAACTTATGGAAATAGAACAATTCATAAAATAAAATCACCAGTTAAACCAATACCACTGCTAGCTACCAAATCCTCCTCGTTGTTAAAATCCACTCAAAGTCCCTTCTTAGATGCTGTCAAAGAACCACAAGTGCATAAATCTAGCACAAGGTCATCCAACAAATCAAGTCTTTCTATGGAAAGTTTACATGAAAGCACACCTATCAAACATTCTTCAACCCCTAATTCTAATGAATTGAAAATCCAGGAACCGAAGCAGCAACAAGATGCCAAGGTGGAAGACCCAGAGGAAAAACCCCTTGATACCCCAGAATCTGCAGTGTCTTCACAACCAACTAAAATGGACCTCAAGAGCAAACTTAACGAGGAAGAAGGCGAAGATGATGGTGATTATGATGCTTCTATGGAAGACATTTCATTTCAAGCCATCAGAAAATCCATTAGAAGAAGTATTTTGAGTAAAAGCAAGGCATCAGAAGAAACATCTGCCAACACAGAAAGCTCGTTCAAAGATGCACAAGAAGAGGGTCCTCAGCAATCATCATTGGTTGTGAACCAAGGGTCAATCGATTCTTCACATATAACCAAAAGCTCAAACACAACAATCAAGGTCTCTTTAAATGATGGTCCAAAAGATACAGAGTCCAATACACCTTCGCGTAATAGACAAAGTCAAGGTTTTGCCTTGTTACCTCATAGAGATCCACTGACTGTCAAATCAGCCAAAAAGAAGTCAATCGAAGATACAGAATACCAACCAAATCATGCTGAGGAAGAAAACAATAGCCCTTCAACAAAACTATCACCTTTAATCTTCAAGCCTTCGTTATATCCGGAAATGAACTTTCAAAATGAACCAGACGCTCCAAAAGAAATTTCTCCCCAGAGAGACCTTAAATCAACTGAAGCTCATCATCAAGCATCACCATCTAAGATTCCTGTTGGTAAACGCCCACTTAATGATACATTGACTCAATCAAAACCACCACTTGCCTATAGTCCACCAAAGGAAAAAGTCTTAGACATTGGGAAACAGTCAACAAATTCGCCGCTATCCAATCTTTTTGCTACTGTCGGTTCAACTTTGCGTAAAGCAAGAAATAAATTTACAAGAGATCAAGATGCTGGACAATTGAAAGTTGATCAAAAAAGTAAAGTTCATAAACCAAGAAAATCAAGTTCGACAAGTCCTAAATTGGTATCTGAATCGCCATCAAAGAGAATCGTGTCCAATAATGAAGACGTTTTATCTAGACTAACAGCTCCAACAGAAGCAAGTCAAGCCAAAAGTGCTAAAAGAGTTATAAGTGGTACTTCGAATACTGTTGCTGAAAGTCCAACCAAAAACAACAATGAACGCTCCAGCTTGAAGTTTTCACCAGTTAAGAGTATTTATGGCTCACTGAGATTGGAGATGAATAAATCGGTCAATAATTCACCTTCAAAAAAGAAGATGAATCATTCTCCTAAGAAACAACTTAATGATGAATTTAAAGATGATGAACAGGAGAAAAAAGAAGGCACTAGAAAGTCACAGGGCGTTAAGTTTGCATCTGGTCAACCAAAAAGTTTAACAAGAATGTCTTTGAGTAAACCCCAAAAATCTGAAAACAACATTAAGGAAAATAATCAATCAAGAAAATCAGCTGCAAAAGGTGGACTAGCGTCAATGCCGTTGGAACAATCATCCAAGAATTTGAATAGGTTCCGTCCTAAATCGCTTGTTTCTGGAGAACATCAACCACTGAAGCGCAAAACTCAAACTGAAGAAGAGATCAAAAACACATCTACTGCACATCAGCCTTATAGAAAAATTGGAACAAAGATTGTACCTCCATCAATAGCTCAATCCAAGCAACAACAAGATGCCAAACGTCGTCGTACTGCTGATCAGCTGCAGAGTGTTTTACAGAAAAGAGCTTCAAGAGTGTCCAATACTCGTCATGACCACCCAACAATAGATCAAAAATTTGAAGAAGAAACTACAAATGAATCGAATGAAATTTCCAAACCACCAACTCCACAAATTGTACAAGCACAACCACCACAACCAGCTGCTAGAGTGATACCCCAGACCATTAATAAGCATCCAAAGCAGGTACCGAATACCCAAACCTTGATGAAGACTGCTGTACTACAACATGCCAGAATGAACAATGATAACTCCAAAGGCAACGCTTTCCAAAATGGGTCATTGGGCAAAAGTTCTTCATCTATTACACCAGTCACACCAAAGGCCACCACAGTTTTGCCAGAGATTTTTTCAGAGTCTGACGATGATGAAGAAGGCAGTGTTTTGAAAGATTGGGCCAACTCACCAGAATTAAGAAATATTTTGATAAATCAACAGCATATTGATCCTGATCAAGTTTTTGGACCAATGGCGCCTTTGCATATGGAAGATATCTTCAAAAATTCAAGATTATCAAGATTTAGAGGTAGAGGATCAAGTGCACAATGGTCAGGCAAAGATGGTTTAACAATTCAAGAGATTGAAAATTACAAACTACAATAGACATATAAGAAATGAAATGAAGTTTATGTGATACCTATACACTCAATTCTGTTCTTTTCTTTAATGTAATTTCTTTATCCCATGTAGATAACCAATTTTCAGCATCTATTCTAGGCACTAGATAAATTCTTAACGCGTTATCGAATAGTGGGATTTTTGGTTTTTCAGTACTCAAGGCCTTATGCAATGAAGCCTTCTTACCAACTTTAATTAACCCACCGGATTCGGTCTCCATATAAGCATCTAATTTCTTTGGAGTGAAATTTTCATGTTTTGGATCTTGGAACCATTCTTGAGGTCTTTGCAACACTAATTCCATCAATTCCCAAGGTGTTGTTAGTTCACTAACACTTGCAACAAAATCAAACTCATCAGTTGTTGGATACATTATCATTGCAGGGAAAATTAATTGAGATTCTATATCTTCTGGGTCTTCCAGTGATAGTTTTGCATCTGTTAACATTTCAGCAGGGCGAGGTGTTTTTATTATTGTATAGTTTCTTCCCTTTATTGCTGTATTTAATTTGTCTTGTAAGATTTCTTTATGTAATCTTTCAGCTTCCTTTTTGGCTTCTATTGTTTCTAATTCATGTTTTTTGTTTTGGATTTTGGTCATTAATGCCTTTGATGCTGCGTTTGTTGGATCTAAACCAAGACTGAATTCCAATGCAGATAATGCTTCATCTATTTTATCAATAGTGAAAAATGCCTTAGCCATTCTATAATATGCTTTAACATTTTTTGGATCAAATTTCAAACCTTCAATACAATCATTGATACATTTTCTATAATTTTTTAATTCTAAATTACAAGCAGCCCTGTTTAAATATAACGAGCTCATTATTTTTTTATCATCAACATCAACTGCAATGGCTTTATTATAATATTCAATTGCATTTTTATATTGTTTGATTTTGAATTGATCATTACCTTGATTTTTGAAATTTTCAGCAATTTCAATCGGTTCCCCATCATATGCTAATGCTTTCAATGCTTCCAATTCCATATTTTGACCACCAGAACCATCAGATTCATCTAGTTTTGTCATGAAGAATGGTGATCTATTCAATTCTTCCATAACATCGTCAACTGATTTGTGAGAAAGTTGTGCTAGTTGAGGGGGAAGCTCCGGTTCACCAGGACCAGGAACATATCTCTTAGGTTTTTGGAATTCTTTTGACATCTTGATTATAAGCTCTTAAGATAACGGAAGTACGTGATATAGATTCCATGCTCATCTCTCAATATCTATCGTTCTTTTGAAAAAAAAATTCAAGTGCCAAAATTACATAAGCAAATTCTGCCAAAATGCAACGTGTTATTAGCTACAAACAAATTCGCGAATTGAAGCGCCCAATGAGCTCCAAACCTCAACATAAAGACTTGATTAAAGAGAGTAAAGGAAAGCCCAATGAATCATAATATTATACTGAATTGAGTCCTTAGGATCCTGATGCTATTGCTTATTGTTTCCCTTGGAACATCCTTCTACACGGACATTCACGCTGATGTTTTTTGATGCATTTTGGACACAATCACAAAACAACTTGACACTTAACATCTGGAATTTTAAAGGTTTAATGCGTGTTGTTCGTATGTTAATGGCACACGGCTCAAGGCGGATTTCTGCTCTGCAGTGGTGATGATTCTTTTTGGAAGCTCAAAAAGAAGTTACAAAAGTTGGTACAAAATATTGTGGATTTAAAAAGAAATGGAATCCCCAAGAACAGAGATGAAGTCTTTAGCTGGTGGTATCAACAGAGCGCTTTGTCGTAAACACAAAAAAAGGTATTAAGAGCTGGCTTTATTGGGTGACTTAAAGGTTTCTATTTTACACTGGCGGTTACTTGAGAGATCTTTTGTTTAATATGTCAGTGAAGGAACTACTGAACCATAAATTGAAGAGTGTTATTGTTGATGAAGAGGACGTGTCACAGAGCGCTTCGTCAGATGGTATCAGAACTGGTGATTTGAAGAAGGGAAAGAATATTGTTCTATGCTTTGATGGTACCCATAACAAGTTTGGTCCTTCTCCTTACACAAACTTGTTAAAGTTGTTTAGAATGCTAGAGAAAGATGACCCAGAATCTCAAATCTGCTACTACCAGCCAGGTATAGGCGCTTCAATGTCTGTTGAATCTGAATCTATGTTTGAGAGGTATCTTTCAAAGCAAAGTTTATCTGATAACCTTGATTCTCTGATTGCCTTTTCTTTAGACCAACATATCATCGATGCTTATAAGTATTTGATGAGGTTTTACCAAAATGGGGATAAGATTTATTTGTTTGGGTTTAGGTAACTGAAACCATAGTTTAACTTCAGCTGTGCTATAAGATCTAACACCTTTTTTAGTCGTGGCGCTTTCATTGCAAGGGTTTTAAGTTCAATGATTGATCGAGTTGGTTTGTTAAATGCTGGATTGGAGGAAATGGCTGAAAGTGCTTGGTCAATCTACAGTGCTTGGGAATACGCTGCTCAACCTAGTCAACCTGATTACACCACCACTTTAATTGATGAATATAAGAAAACATTTTCAAGAGTGGACACTCCAAGAATTGAATTTGTTGGTATGTTTGATTGTGTCAATTCAGTTGGACTTTTAAGGGATAGACTTTTCCCATTATCTACAAAATCTGGGTTGATCAAGAACTTAAGTCATGCAGTTAGTCTTGACGAACGCCGTGGTAAATATAGACAAAATTTAATATTTCCCTTTTCATACAAACCTTCATTTTTTTCATTGACTTCAACTGAACAATCCAGTGGTAATTCTTCAAGAAAAGTTACAAACGCCGGCTCATCAACTAAAACTTCAGTGTCAAGCTCAATCAGCTCAATATTATTAGAACACTTTGGTGAGAAATCTCAAAAGAAATTGAATGATGCTCAAAAGTTGATGAAGGATATTGAACAAAAATTGAAAGAAACCTCAAGAATGTCAATTAGAAGCAGACTGAAAAGAGTCGAAACCAATAATAACAATACCAATGGAACTGATCATCAAGCCAGCTTTTCAACTTTTGGTTCAAGTTCAGATAAACAAAAATTGATCACTGGTGAATATAAAGAAGTTTGGTTTGCTGGTAATCATGGTGATATTGGTGGTGGTTGGGCTTCAGATGTCAATGGTCATTTCCTATCTCACATTCCATTGAGATGGATGTTTGGGGAGGCTCTTAGAGTAGGTGTTATTTTCCAAAGGGAAAGATTGGTTAACTTTGCAAACAGGTTTTCATCTTTGGATTCAATGCTATCTTGTAATCATGATATGCTATCATTTTATAAAGGTGAACTAACTCATGAAATTTCACAAGCTGAGAGAGAAACTGTTTTAGAGTTATCAAAGGCTACTTTCAATAAAGCTTATATTCCTGATTTTAGATCCTGTGAAGTTATCAGTGACCAAGCTTCTTTTGAACAATTGTTGACCAATGGTGTTTATCTCAATAGTTTGAAAAAAATCAAGTTTGATCTCCATTCCAATGAGTTAAATGCTCATAAGATTCAAGACATCTTTACAGAGTATAATGAGGTCCCAAGTAGTCCTATTCAAGGTTATGACGGTCGTGGTAATTCATCAATTTGGAACGTTTTAGGTTGGTGGATAGTTGAATTTCTACCAATAGGTACCAAGATTGAAGATGAAGATGATAAATGGAGAAACGTGTATGTCCCAAATTTAGGAAGACCAAGATCTGTACCTCAATACTCAAAATTACATTGGAGTGTGTATTGGAGAATGAAATTATGTTATGATTATCTTCCAAGAAATCTACCTGAATATGTTGAAAATATTTTGAATGAGAGACGTTCAAATCATAACGATTCTGAATCTCGTGATGAATTAATGGAATTTGATGTTTCAAGTGCATTTGATGATCACACAAGTGATCTTATTAAAAAGTTGATTATGGAAACAAGACTGTTATTCAAACAGTGGGATTCAGAACACTGGAAACAAGTTCCAGATGATTTAAACCCCATCATGAGAGAGTTGGGATACATGTGACTTGCTACGTTGACAAAGGTGAAATCATCAAAAAATGAGTATATATTTATTCAGTCTAGTTACCAAAATATATGAAAAAAATATAATTCAAAATAATAAAAAAAACCAGCTGGATGTTTATGCAATAATGGACGTGTACTATTTACAAATTATTTTGTGACAATTCTCATTCTCTTCTCTTTTGAAACTCTCCCAAACATTCATCTGCTTTGTTTTTTTGATCTAATGAAATATTTTCCCTTCTTCCCTTTGATGAATAATAAAAAAAAATTGTTTCCAAAAATTGATAAATAGTAAACTGAATAAAAAAATATGTTTTGTTGTTGTTCATAAATTCTATGATATTTGATATTATCTGAATGTTTAAATTATAATATTTCAAAAAATACTATCCTTTTTCTTTTCACCTCACCTTCTCTCCCCCTAAATTACATTAAAATCTTTTTGTTTTATAATCATTAAGAAATCTAACCGATAACCAAGTTATCACCATCGAATTGATATTGTGGGATTTCCAAGTTTAATGGAGCTGGACCTTTTCTAATTCTACCAGAGATATCATAATGGGAACCGTGACAAGGACAGAACCAACCACCGAAATCACCAGCTTCACCAATAGGAACACAACCTAAATGGGTACAGATACCCAACATGATTAACCATTCTGGGTTTTGAACACGGTCTGAATCATTTTGTGGATCTCTTAAAGCTGAAATATCAACCTTGTTAGCTTCATCAATTTCTGATTGAGTTCTGTGACGGATGAAGACTGGTTTACCTTGCCATTTAACAACAACGTTTTTACCTTCTGGAATAGCAGCTAAACCGACTTCAACTTTAGCCATGGCTAAAACATCAGCAGAGGCAGACATTGTGGTTAAGAAAGCTTCAACGGTGGATTTGGCACCAGCAGCTGATAATAAACCTAATGAACCAACTGTGAAATAGGTGAAAACACGACCTTTGTCATCAGTACCTTGTGGTTTAACATAATCACCAAAGTCTGGAGTACGGTAGGTAGATTTGTTTTGTAATGAAGTTGAAGATAATAATCTTGATTGGGTACCTAAAACAATAGTTAGTATAATTGTGATTTGGGATCCATTGTAAAAGAAGCAATGAAAACAAATAATTTCTTGGGAAAATTTCTTCAATTGACCATAATAAAGATGTTATTCATGATATCCATTCCGTTTTGATACCAATCATTGTATGATTCCAATTAAACTTGCTTATATATTCCTCATTATTTGCTTTCATTACTTCATTTGCCAATAAGTTTCATTGTTCACATACCTAAAGTTCTTAAAGAACAGGTGTTACGCAAAGCAGATCTTAAAGAAAGCATCCTGAACTATGAATATTTATGTGAAATCCTCTTCGTTGGTGGTTAAACTGACTAGAAGTTGAAGATGATTGAAAACTTCAACTAGATTGTTTCTTTCCAACAAATTCACTATTTTTCTTTGGCTCTACGCTTGCAAAAAAAAAAAAACCAAATTAAAAACAACGGCGATTTGATTGGCTCTGTTTCCGGTTGGCGCAGCAACACTCTGCAAAATCGGTTTTTACACGCCGCTGATTGGCTTGTGTCCAAAAGCGGTAATACTCCTAAAAGGGAAGGTGTTATAGGGCACTGGGATTCTACATACAAAAGTTACAAGAAGTTCAAACTCATCTTATTCCAAACCCTCTGCTCTCGTTGATGGCCCAGTTCAATTTGTGATAGAGCTCATCTTTACTACGGTATTCATAGAGACATAGCTCATTGAAACAGGTGTGCGCAACAGGGAATCTAATGGCGTTGTGTGGTCCATAATATGGCATCCTAGTGATTTTGAATTGCATTGTATGAATACCAGTTGCAGGTATACGGTCTGAACCTGTCACAAATTGTAGGAATTTTTTATGTTGGGAGTTGCTCAGCCGACCAAACCATTCCCAAAACCATGAAACTATATTTGATTCATTTGCATCTGTTGGTGATGCCCATCCATTATATTTCGTTATTGATCTAAACGATTCAACATCCAACTTGCTATCATTGAGGTTATCACCACATATAATCATTTCAATCTCTTTTGGTGCAAATAATGATAATGCATTACCTCCAATCACACTATGGAATCCTGTATGGAAACTATCAAATTGTGCTTTAATAGATTCATTCATATAAAAGTTCACCCACTTACCAACATATTCATGACGATTCAACAGATTAACTGGAATTTTAGATCCATTAGGAACCAACTCTTTTGTGATTGGATTACCGAGTAAATCTTTATAGGTGGTTTCAAAATAGAGTCCATAATCTGAAACATCTTCTTTAGTTGCAAGCAATTTTGATAATCCTAATCCAGTTTGAGGGAACAACTCACTATAATCATCTAAATCAACTTTTTTACCCAATAGTTTCTTATACAAGGCCAAGGGGAATCTCAAGTCCAAAATTGTGGAGTTATACATCGCTAAGCCTAGCACAACACCAACCATATAATATAGCTCGTCATTTCTTTCAAGAGGCATAGCAGCAAACCAACATAAATGAGATTCATCATTATATTCAAACATTCCATTTTCTTGAGAGAAAATTTCAGCCGTCAACAAAGAAAACCATTCTTTCTTCAACCCACCAACATCAACACCTGGTTCCCCAACAAAATGAACTTTTAAAGCTTTTTGCAAATCACCAGCTTGTTCCTTGATACAACGTAAAGAATCATTTGATATATGTGTTCTTCTAACATCTATTCTTAAATGGACATCCATAGCTTTCTTTTTATCCAAGGCCCTAATAAATGCTTCTTCCGCTTTACGTTCCATGGTTCTTTTAGCTTCATACTCCAATATGGAAATTTTAGCACCTAGAGATAATAAGAATGGAAATTGACAAAATGTTAGTGAAGATTTATTGTTACTTGTCAAACCTGAAAGATCAAAAAATAATTTGTTGGCGCCCCCGTTTCTAGATGTTTTGAACATTGATTGCCAGGCTTCAAAATCCTGTTTAACATTAACAGAATCCACCAATGAATTATAAAAGGAATAAACTGGCAACTTGCGCTTGTTTGCAACAAAAAACACAGACAATAATCTTGCTGCTGTTTTAATGTGCCATTCATTCCCGTAATGAAGAGGTTTTAACTTAAACTCAAATGGTTTATCATCCTTATTAGTTGGCTTTGGCTCACTCCAACTGGACATCAATCCATTTTGAAATGTTAAAGGTAAATGGAAAGAATTGTTTGCACCAGATGAGCTGTTTGACCTTACCGTAGAGTTATTATTGTATGAAGATCTCCTCGTGCTAGATGATGGTGTTGAAGCTGTACCATTCAATTTTGCTGATTCATTATACTCAGAGTATACAGGACTCGTTGGCGAGCTTGAAATCCTAAGGGATGATGCATATGGTGGTTTTGTATTTGCTGAATTTTGACACTTATTGAGAAGCCTTGTTAAATGGAATGTGATGTACAAATTGAGCAATTCAACTTTACTACTGAAATAATCTTGATTTGAAGTGTGGTTGATCCAAGAAGACAAATATTTCAAACTGGACCGATCAGAGTTTGAAAGATATCCAATCACCTTCTTAATTATTTGATACGATAAAGATCTAATTGCAGGTGTATCTAATCTAGATACTGACTTTTTGTGATAATATAGTGATTCACGTAAAGTTGGAAGCTCCCAAAGTATCAATAACCATTTGAGATCCTCAGGCTTGGTCAGAGATTTCCCTGGTCTATTCAATAGTTCTATAGCCGAGTTCAATAGCTTTAAAAAAGGTCTTGTAGTTGGCAATGACATGACCAGCTTATAACAATCTCCAACTTCTGCAAAATTGATGTTGGGGGAAGATGATGATAAATGAGTGGTTCTTCGTACTGTGAATGAATTGTTCAAAATTTCAAATGAACCAAAGCATTGATCCAAGTAATCCTCTAAAGGTTTATAAGTGACATGATGATTTGGATGTTTTTGCTTCTCACATTCTTTGATTTTCCGCCGTATCGATCTGTAGCTGATGACTTGTAGTTGTTGCAGTTCCACAGGAGCACTTGTAGGAATTGGAGATTGACTTGATGAAGATGTAGTTGTGTTATTTGGAGCAGAGCTTGGATCTATCAATGTGATGGTACTTTGACATATTGAGCATTTGAATTTTGTGACAGATTCAGGGAGTTTGACTAGTGAGCCACAGCACCGACATGGGTTCAGAAGTAGGATATCATCCAGGGATTTCCCATCTTCACTATCAGTATCAGCTATTGCATTTTCAGTGACAGTATCCTTCTTTTTGCTTGTTGATCCTATTCTAAATAAATGCATTTCGGAAGTGAGCAACGAATTGGAAGTTGATGATGATGATAATTCAGATTGCGATGAAGACGAGGAATTGATAGTTTTGGGAATATTGATTCTTGAGCATAAGTGTAGATGACAATAGCAGATGGAGGTATCCAGACCTTTCTAATATAGCACAATTGAAGCTGTTGTGTGCTTTGGGGGCAGTAACGGCACAAAAACAAGCCCTGATTTTGGATGGAATTGGACCAAGTCTTGAAAGCTCTCTGTAGTTGAAGATGAACGAGACTGCGATTGCACTGGTCTCTCTTGTGAAACAACTGGTTCCAGATGGCCTTTGATTTGATTGGGGTAGTTGGAAGATGGCTGATTAAAGAAGATTGAAATTTCAATTTCATGTTTCTTTGGAAATGAGCTTTTTGTGTCACTTAACACAAAAAAACATCAACAAGACGCAGGTACTACAAAGAGCTGGGAAACACAATTACAACGGTCACATTTTAATCGAAGACTTCCAGCCTCTATCTAACGTGGCTCTTGCTCTTAATCCAATAAGACATATTGTGCTCGCAAGAAGCAAAGCTCCATCGTAAATAATCGAGTTTTTATAATCCCGACTCACGCGACCTCCATTAGCTATCATCAACCCAGCTAACGGTGAGCCCAGTAGTGTTCCAATACCTCTACTGAAATACATAAGTCCACTTAGAGATTGGTATCTTGAAGCTCCAAATAACTCAACGAGACATGTTGGTAAAAGCGAGATGATTGCACCAGAAAACACCCCATATAGAACAACAAATGAAATGAACGTGTCTCTAGACGAAATCATCCATAATGTGAAAACTGTGATTGAACTCAAAACACTGCACGCTATGATCATATTAAGTCTTCCTATCCTGTCTGCTGCTAAGCCTAAAAGTATCTTGAACACTGCATTGATGGCGTTATTAACACCGATAAACATAGCACCTTGACTATTGGAAAATCCAAGAGTTCTTCCATACCTTGACATATAAATCAGAGGGATTAGATACCCTGCAGATTGTAAGAGTGAAGCTGATAATTGTAGCCAGACTTTCCATGATTTCAACTGAGAAATACTAAGAATTTTCTTACTGTTGAATTGGAATTGTTCATTCACTTGATCTGGTATCTTTACCAACATACCTGATCCAACACCACATACTAAACCCATAAGACCCAAAGTTCTCAAGCACCATTTCCAACCAACATTTGTGATTAAAAATCTAGTCAAAGTTGCCATTCCCAAACCTCCAAACCCTGACCCACTAAACAAAAATCCCATGGCAATAGCTCTATTCTTATTGAAAAACATAGGTGCACAAACAACAGGAGGCATGAACAAGAAGCTTGACCCAACTCCACTAACAAGTCCTTGGGTTAGAATGAATTGGTACATTGAGGTACAAAAACTTGCACTAATCAACCCAATACCCATCAATCCTGCACCAATAAACATAACTTTTCTAGGACTCATATAATACAGCAAAATCTTGTTGAAAATGCCACCCATATAAGTCAATGAATTACAAAGGGTACCTATCATTGCAATTTCTGAATCTTTATAATGATTTAAAGGTCCATTTGAAGATGTATAGTATTCTTGGAAAACACCAAATGAGAAACTGATACCCAATACCATAAAATTTGCAACAAACCCAGCTATAATGATACGTAGCCCATCAGAACTATTCTTGATCTTGGACAATAAGTTACTAGATCCGTTTTCCACATCTTCCAAGACTTGTAGTGAGGAATTATCCTGATTGCTTCTAATTTGATGATTTGTACTCATTTTTCACCCTATATGAAACTATCACTCGCTTATAATTTGGGGAGCGAAAACCTTACCAGGACAGCTATTTTATACACCATTGATTTTCCCAAATACATCTCCAATATCTATTGATTCAATCATTTGCCAAAGGTCATCGAATAGCTCATATATTCCCGTTTTCAATCGAACTTTCTCCGGGATCTATAATCTCGATTCTTGCGTTTTCGCGAACCATTCGAATATAGATTTGTTTATGTTTCAATTACAGAAGGTAAGTTGGCACTTAATTGGAACTACGTATGTCCTAGGTCCTTGGATGGCTAGAAAAAATTAAGAGTTTGCGACTGCTCTTGTTGTTACAGCTCTTAAAGTTTAGTTTTGTAAGATGTGAATAAAAATATGATAGCTAATAATCGACAGTCTATACACTAGTTAATGTGATCCATAATCACTGCCAGGGGAAAGGGCATCTTGAATATCTAAAAGTTTGCTATCGTCCAGAGCAAATAAATAGTTTAAATGATTGTCATCAACTTCAGAACCTTCAATAGCAGTATTGAAGTCGATAATTCGAGCATTATCATTTATATCCACAATGATATTACGCGGTGACAAATCACAATGCGCAATATTGCAACTGTGTAGTTCCTCTATTTCATCTTGCAATTGGCTCAGATGTTTTGCTTCCAAATCACCACCACTTTTTATATATTCAAAAGCAATATAGAAACCATAAAATGAGCTAAGGTATTCCCCTGAAACCATCGGCCCATATGAAATCATTTTGGGAGAGTTGATTTTTCTTTTAGTTGTTAATGAATCCGCCACACTGTTGTTATGATTTGATATAATTTGGTTTATCTTCACTTCACTTTCATAATCATTTAGAAGAATGTCATTTATAAAAGCCTCATCAGTACGGAAGTTGTCACTGTATCTTTCTATGTCATTTCGCAAGAAATATACCGATTTTAGATGGTTTATGCTGTAAAGTTTCAAAACAATATCACCTTCATCTTCAGTTTCACCTTCACCTTGAAAATTGATCGATGTGTCCTTATTTCCATTCATAAAAATTTGTTCAAATGTGGTTTGCTTCAAGAAAATGACTTGTGTTAAGTTTTCAAAGCTATCTTGAATGACCTTATAATCTTTGAAACCAGTTGGAATATTCAGGGGAATATTTTTTCCCCCAGTTGATGAGCTTGTCAGGACCGAAGCAGAATTTAAACAGGTTCCATTAGTGTATTGTTTATCAATTTGTTCATTGTCTTTGGTTAATTCCATGTCATCCACCATTTTTTTCAGCTTTTCTGCAGAAGCATCTACCAATTCATCAGCTGTATATCTGGCACCTTTACTCATAATGTGTTCCATCTTTTCTTTTCCTTCTTTTGAACCTGAGTTACATAATAACTCTTTTTGGATAGAAATAGTAACAAGCCAATCAAGTGACTGGTAGTGATATCGTTTGGATTGAAGAGTGGTTTGCGCTCTTGATCAATCCCATTGAATGTCACAAATTTGTACACTTTTTGCTTGAAGCATACCTTATCATGAGCACAGTCTTTCTCACTATCATCTATAGCATCATCGGAATCATCAAGTATGAAAAAGAAGAAGCAAATCCCATCAGTGATACATCCGTAATCCATTCCTAAAAAGTCACAATATTTCATCGACTGACGAAAAATATCACTTATTTCCATATCCTTTTCAAATTGAATTGGTTTCCCGATTGTATCTAGAAAAACAAAGGGCCTTTCAACTTTTAAAACAAGATCAACTTCAGGTCCTTGTGAATTCTCATCATGATCTGCTAAATATAGATTATACCCCCGAGAATATGTGCTAGGAGTAGTATTAATGAATGAAAAATCTGGAGTGATAAGTTCAACATTATTCCTCAATCTTCTATCAGCTCCATATGAAGGCTCTGGGTTTGCCATTCTTGCAAACGAAAAATGCTTACAACATCTAAGAGCATTTTCATTGCTTGTACTGTCATAATCCCATATCATCTCAAAGAATTTCATGATTGGACCAATTATTTGGCGTCTAAATAACTCTTCGATGTCTGCTTTATTTGTTTGCCTACCAATTTTATACCCACCTTCAATATTCTTCAAAGATTTGGAAATGCAGCGTATAACTATTCTGTCAGGAATATTTTTTATAACCTCACTTATGTAGCGTTCCATATCTTCTGTTTTCTTCTGCACAAAACTTTTGGGAATATGAGTAGTGACGGGATGTATTGATTTGATATTGACCATTGTTTTTGACTCACTTGATCTGGATGCTATTCTGTTGTTGTGTGGTACTGATCTTGAGTTTGATATAGATGAACTATTAAAACCACTAGCAGCGCCGGAAATTTCACTGGAATGAGAAGTCCCTGGAATTGACAAAACCGTATGTAACGGTGGTAAGACAAATATCAACTTGTAAAGGTGTGGGATGACTGCTTTATACTGACTCCTCATCTCTGGACTAATTGAGAGAGTTGTTATCCAACTAAAGAGGGAATCATACGTGTCATAATTAACTCTGACAGGTGTCTCTTCACCAATTTTGAAGATTCTGTGGATTCTGATTTGATTTATTGGTTTTATAATCTCTTTTGCCATTGAACTGAAAAGAACTCTACCCTCTTCTGAACTTTGGTTGTAAGCCTCCATGTCATCGACGAATGGCGAACAATCAATGGTAGTATCGTCGTCATCTAAATTCTCATTTGGTGTAATTTGTGATTCTTGTGATTCTCTTATAGAGAGCGCTATCTCTTGAATAATTTGAGATCTCATTGGAAATAAGGCAAGGATTGTAGCAGACAAGTAACCATTAACAGTATTTAAAGAAATTAATAAGAAGGCATGATTTGTTTTTGTTTTTGTCTAAATATTCGCGAACGAATTATTGAGAATATTTCACAATGACAACGTACTTATGAATTTCAGAGGGTTATTCGCTTCTCAGCTGAACTGCCAAATAAAGATCTTTATGCAACTCACCTTTTACAATCGATACACTACGTACTGGTTGCTACCGGCTTTCGATCATAAACAAACATATCATTCAAAATAAATTAGACACTGAACTCAGATTTGGAACTTAGTCCATTTGAATAAGCTTTCCTTTGGATTAACAAATTCCTTTTCATTTTCCTTCTCAAAGATCAAACCTTTACCTTCACCTTCAGCCAATAAAGTTATCAAATAGAAGACAAAATCGTCAAATTTGAAACCTTTGCTATATTTTTCTTTAGCTTCCTTGACAGTATCAGCAGTAGAAACATACTTTGTGGTCAATTGAACATTGTTAACCTTTTCATAATGTTTAATCAATTCAGTTGCAAGGATTCTGTCTGAATAGATACGAACTTTATCTGGAATGGAAGCAAAATTATCCTTAGTAGCCAAGGCAGCAACAGTATTACCAATATCCTTGAAATATGAAGGATTAATTAAGGTGTTCTTGTCCCCTCTAATTGTAGCTTCTTTTGTCTTTTCAACATCATGACCAAGAACATACAATGGAGCAAAAGGCAAAAACCCATCTTCATTGATAAACAATCCAGTAATAATATCAACGGTTTTGATACCAGCATCTCTAGCTGCCTTACTGTGAGTTGTCTTTGGTTGTAAAAAGTTTGGCAAAGTCTCTGAAGTTGCATCCAAATCAGTACCAAACTGTGATGGGATGTATAATTTAACCTTGTGTGAAATAATAGATTTTAAAAAAGCATCATCTTTTGGATCACCTGGAACGCTACCCAAATTGACCACAACATCAACTCCATCTAAAGGTTTATCATAACCAACTTCTTTAACATTATAATATTGAACTTTAGATGATTCAATTGGTTTCTTATCTGATGATGTTAATAAACGAATAGGGGTTTTAATCTTGGAGATGAATGGTTCACGAAGTAAAGCTTCAATAATTGGTTTACCTAAAAACCCATTCAATCCAAAAACGGCAATAGTAGTCATTGTATTCTTCTGTATATCTGATGTAAAGTCTTCAGTAATTACTCTTCACTGATGATGGGTCATAAACATGATAAGTTTGGTCAATTAAATG
The DNA here is from genome assembly GCF_001661255.1 of Hansenula anomala. Lineage (NCBI taxonomy): Eukaryota > Fungi > Ascomycota > Saccharomycetes > Phaffomycetales > Wickerhamomycetaceae > Hansenula > Hansenula anomala. Next base: position 849,317 of record NW_017567115.1, read on the forward strand.
GGCACCTCCTTCTTTATATACCTGTTTGAATTAGAGGGGTGTCAAATTAATCAAACGCTAGACGTGTTAGTGTACCTTACTTTAAACTAAATTCTTATTAATGAAATTTCGTTTGTTTGTTCAACAATTGCGAATTCACTACAAATCACAAGATTAAATTGTTTATCCGAATTTAGTGGTTAAATAAACCACACTAAAATTCAAATACCCGATGGGACTTTAAACGATGGTAAAATGAATTCATTTTGCCGAATTAATCAGCTGCTTATCAATTACGACGGTGATTAGTAAATTTGGGAACTAAGGCAACGTAAAAACATTCAAAAAGACGATTAATGATTAATGCAATCTTTGCATATGAGAAATAACATATTGCCTACCAAACCAAAAAGCTATTCATAGAGTTTAAACAATTAAGATAATCGATAACGATCCTACTGCTATCAAATATAGGAACGTTAGGGACCACATAAATGGTTCGCACCACATTTAGTTTTATTCCGAGGCTGGGCACGTGACATACACATGATCTGGTAATACTTCCGAGGTATTTAAAAATTTTATAGTGATCGTGGTGCTCCTTGAATAGGCTTAATAGGGGGTCATTATTCAAACCATTTCACGCCAACAGCGCATCTAACTAGAACGTCAATTCCTTGAGTTTATGACTTTAGCTTTTACTTCCACTCAAATGGTTCCTCAAACTTTCCTGAAAGTGCATCAATTCTTCTGATTGCCTATGTTTTCTGCCACTTGGATCTTTGAGCTATCTTCCAACAATCGGACAAAATGAATACTACAGGTTGACAGAGGGGCACCCATGAGCAAGGAGGTATTATTATGGGAAACAGAGGTGGAAATACAACCTTTACAGTTGAGATTGGGATTTTAGGGATATTTTTTGGAAAGTTATGGCAAAAACATGGAAGTGGTGAAAGTGGAAATTTTGAATATTTTTGTTGATATTTTTGGAACCAGAAACGATCTTGAGGAGATTTGAAGAGATTTAGGGAGCTAAGCACATGGATTATGCATATCCAATTCACTTTCCTTAATACAAGATACTTTGCTAACAAGTTTTTGGCTAAAAGGGGTGTTGGGTAGTGAAAAGGGGGTTTTCAAACCCGATAAAATGGAACCCAGAGCCATAATCACCCAACCATATGAGAAACTAACAGTTTTATTGGAATCTACAGGTCCGAGTACAACTTATGAACATGTTTTTAGAGTACCGCTGAGGTGTTGGAGTTCCAAATTCAGCTGGTATGTACCTCATTTTCTCTTGATTTATTCCCTGATCCT